>NC_090736.1:18724785-18754200 GCF_036898095.1 Palaemon carinicauda | reverse complement strand
CTTTGGCTATGGTATCTAGCTTTTCCAGGAGAAGGGCACTCCAAAATCAAACCATTAATATCTAGTCTTGGTAGTACCATAGCCTCTGTATCATGGTCTTCCACTGTCTTGGGTTAGAGTTCTCTTGCTTGGGGGTACACTCGGGCACACTATTCTATCTAATTTCTCTTCCTCTTGTTTTGTTGAAGTTTTTATAGTTTATATAGGAAATATTTATTTTAATGCTGTTACTGTTCTGAAAATACCCTATTTTTCCTGGTTTTGTTTCCTCACTTAGCTATTTTCCCTGTTGGAGGCCCCTGGGTTTATAGCATCCTGCTTTTCCAACTAGGGCTGTAGATTAGCAAGTAATAATAATAATAATAATAATAATAATAATAATAATAATAATAATAATAATAATAATAATAATAATAATAATAATAATAATAATAATAATAATAATAATAATCCACCTGCAAAGCTATTTGTATTTGCATTGCAAGCTTCAAATATATCAAAGATATAAAATAAACCTAAATTCTGAAGCACGTACAATTAGACTACGGGTCAAGATACCCTAAAGACCATATCATACTTGACTGAGAGGTGATATGATTAATGTCCAGAGAGACAAAGGACTCATCACCTAAATTGAATTGTTGATTAGCGAATGCATAAGTGGTCGCATCAAAGGGGGAAGTTGAATGAACTGCAGGAAATGCAGTGGTAGAAATAAGAGGTGCTGACTCTGATTATCTGGATGTACATTATGGAAATATCCAGGAATTAAAACGAATAAGTGATGCATGCTGAAAATTATATTTAGAATTATAAATATAATGGAAATTTTTATGGTATTCGATAATAACATAATGATTTTTATTTTGAATAAGAAGCATCATGAATATAGTATTTTTTCATTATACACCGACACTAACAGTATTTCACTTAAACTAGTAGTTGATGCATGCTGAAGTTTATGTTTTAAATTAGAACTATCATAATGGAAATTTTTGGGTATTCGATAAAATAACATGATTATTTAAAAATAAGAAGCATTATAAATGTAGAAGTTTTTCATTATTCTCCGACACTCACAGTATTCCACTTAATTTCAAGTTGTACTCTGTTCTTATATATAATTAATTCATGCAGAATCCTGTTATTAGGAGAGGTACAGGCACGAACATAAAAGTTAATTGGTAAGCAGCGTTTATTATTAATTTCCAGAAGGGTCTTGCAGATCCAGGAAATCTATTTATATCTTTTTACATTACCATCTACCGACCCTTGAGCTCTTATGGTATTGTTTTGTATTAATCTATGAAATTTAGACTGTATAACCGGGTGCTAGGGTCCTGTGAGTCCATTCATTGTCGGTATTGTGTTGTGAATATTTTTCATTGCAATTGGCCATCGTTAAGAAAGTAAAGGATGAATGGAATAGTAAACGTTATTATTATTATTATTATTATTATTATTATTATTATTATTATTATTATTATTATTATTATTATTATTATTATTATTATTACTAGCTAAGCTACAACCCAAGTTAGAAATGCAGGATGCTCTGAGCCCAAGGGCTCTAACAGGAAAAATAGCTCGGTGAGGAAATGAAATCAGGTGACAAATATGACTTTACCCCAAGACAGCGGAAGACCATGGTACAGAGGCTATGGCAGTACCCAAGACTAGAGAACAATGGTTTGATTTAGGAGTGTCTTTCTCATAGAAGAGTTGCTTGCCATAACTAAAGTATCTCTTCTACACTAACCAATTAGAAAGTAGCCACTAAATAGTTACATTGCAGTAGTTAACCCCTCGAGGGAAGATTTTTTTTTTCTGGTTCCTTTTTTGTCAGATGTCTGAGGAGAGAGGAGAATGTGTAAAGATTAAGCCAGACTATTCGGTATATGTGCTAGCGAAGAAAAAATAGCCGTAACTAAGGAAGGACCCAATGTAATGCTATCTGGCTAAGTCAAAGAGCCCAATAACTCTCTAAAGGTAGTATCTCAACGAGTGACTGGTGCCTTAGCCAATTTATATATTATACCATTTTGTTGTTATTCCCAGTGGCCACCTCCTGTTGGAGGAAATGGGCTGAAGGCCAATGGAATCTGCATATGATCATGTGTATTATTATTATTATTATTATTATTATTATTATTATTATTATTACCCAAGCTACAACCCTAGTTGGAAAAGCAAGATGTTATAAGCCCAAGGGCTCCAATATGGAAAAATAGCCCTGCGAGGAAAGGGAATAAGGAAATAAATAAATGATGAGAACATTCTAAAATAGTAACAATATCAAAACAGATATGTCCTATATAAACTATTAACAACGTCAAAAACAGATATGTCATATATGAACTATAAAAAGACTCATGTCAGCCTGTCAACATAAAAACATTTGCTCCAACTTTGAACTTTTGATGATCTACTGTTTAAACTATCAATTAGGAAGATCATTCCACAACGCGGTAACAGCTGGAATAAAACTTCTAGAATACTGTGTAGTATTGAACCTCATGATGGAGAAGGCTTGGTTATTAGAATTAACTGCCTGCCTAGTATTACGAACAGGATAGAATTGCCCAGGGAGATCTGAATATAAAGGATGGTCAGAGTTATAAAAAGTCCTATGCAACATGCACAATGAACTAATTGAACGAAGATGCCAAAGATTAATTATCTAGATCAGGAATAAGAGAGTTTCTGTCCAACAAATTAAGATGAGACTCAGCAGCTGAACACCAGACAGGAGAACAATACTTAAAACAAGGTAGAATGAAAGAATTACACGAGTTCTTCAGAATAGATTGATCACCGAAAATCTGAAAAGACTCTCTCAATAAGCCAATTTTTGTGCAATTGAAGAAGACAACAGACCTAATGTATTTCTCAAGTGTAAATTTGCCGTCGAGAATCACACCTAAAATTTTAAAAAAGTCATACAAATTTAAAGAAACATTATCAATACTAAGATCCGGATGTTGAGGAGCGACCGTCCTTGACCTTCCTACAATCATACTTTGAGTTTTTGTTAGGATTCAACTTCATACCCATAATTTGCACCATGCACTAATTCTAGCTAAATTTATATTAAGGGATTCACCAACCCCCGATATACATTCAGGGGATGGAATTGGTGCAAATTAAAAACTGGTGCGTTCTTTAGTAATTTTTTATTCAATTGGTACAAAGGTTTAAAGGTTGCTCATGAGTGGCAGATGCAAGGGATAGGACAACGTCCTAAAGGCTGATCAGAGCAGCGCCCAAGTCCCTTTTCCATCAAGGCAGGGCCAGACAATGACTGCTAAATTGCTAATGACTCAGCAGGTAGACCTATAGGCTCCCACAAACACCGCATCCATAGCTTACAAGGATGGTGAGGTTGCAGACGCTACTAGAAACTAACGACCTTGAGCGGGTCTTACACGCCCGTCCACCAGATTGCCAGTAGAGCGTTTCCAGTAGGTTACCACAACCCTAGAAGTAATTTTAGCAGAATATTTTGAATTATATTTGATATGACATCTGTTTCTTTTTAAAGATATGGATCTTAATTACAAACATTAATTGATTTCACTTTGCATAATTGCGAATCCTGTTCAAAGTTATCTCATAAATTGAATGGCATTTGCAAGTTTGTTGGAAAAGCTAAAGTTACGTAAAATATTATTCATATTCTATCCATCTCAATTTCTGTTTATGGCAGTACTCCTAAGCTGCTATTTTTCGATAAATTTCATTGTGTGGAAACATGAATACTTGATTATTGCAACCATTCCATTAGGTAGACTTAAAATTTTCTTCCTTCATAATAATCCTTTTTAATAATAATCTAACTTTAGTGTATATGAACATTCATATTTTGATGTCACTTTGATACAGGATATTAAGATAGGGAAACCTTTTGTTTTGCTTTTGTTGGATTTGATGAAATGTGTTTGTTACCTATATTTCAATTATATGTCTTCCGTAATGATTCCTGGGATATCATCAAAATCTATATCATTTGTCACTTTTATGTTGATACATGACTACATTTTAAAGCCTTTAAATCTTTATTTCTTGTTATCTAACAACCAGTTAGAGATAATAACCAGAAGAGAAAAAGGAAAGGTTACTGTGGAAGTTAACGAGGCTAATACCTCTTTACCGGAAGTAACAATCTTCTCAGTATCTACAAAAGATACAGTTTCTTCTTTAAAAGATATAATCTTTTCAGCACCTCTAAAAGAGACTATCTTCTCCATAGTTTCTCTTCTTTGTAAAGCCCCTCGTTTCCTTGAAAATCTTGGGAGTTCCGTTAAAAGAGAACCATCGTCTTGTTCTCCTTTCTACTGCTTCCACCTGGAAGACATTGGATACTTCCTTTTCCATAGGCTGACGTTGAGGTGATCCTCTCCTATCTCCCAACCCTTTGAAACGTTGAGCCATTAACGCTTCCTTTAACATCACCATACGTTTCTTTAACGTTCAACGTGGATGTCATTAAATTCAACGTTCAATGCTGAGTTCTAGAAATTCCTTTGCGTTTTGTTAAATACTGTTATAATGCCCTACAATTAATGTTCCTTAGGCCTTTCTTTGTAAGAGATGCTTTCAAGAATTTTGCTTTCGAAAGTGACTCTGTGATTGGAAAAAATAATTCGCGTGATTCTAGATAAGATACGAAACTTCAAGGTCATGACATTTAGTCATACACGTTTGGTTTACTCGGACCAAATTCTGTAAATCCAATCAAGTCCAATCCAGATGTAAAAACAGACTTGAGTAAGACTTTGTTGGACTTACAGACTTATATGGATAAGAAAAGGTTTTCTTTACACACGGGACTTCAAAATTTAATCTTTTAAATTTCCGTGAATGCAAATAGTTAGAGAAAATCTGGATTTAGTCTTCATTATTTCGTAACAATAACTTTAGATATATTTTTTGGGATAGGAATATTTGGCTTATGGGACTAATTAAGACAGGAATATCCCATGATGATTTACAAAACTCTGTGTGTTTGTAGGAGGACTGTATTTTAATTCTTCTGGTAATATTTCGTTCATTTTACACAGAAATTTACATAAAATTCATACGCATTCTGCCAACTTGTATTTGATTTTAATAACATAGGTAGGAAATGCCATTAAAGAGCTTATATTTCTCCTTCAATGCAATTATGGTTGTGGTGGGCGATGTAGTTACGTCCCTGACTGGTGAACGCCAGACTGGGGTTCGAGTCCCACTCAAACTCGTTAGTTTATTTGGTGGGCTGCAACCTCACCATCCTTGTGAGCTACGGATGAGGGGTGTGGGGGAGCTTATTGGTGTATCAGCAGCCATTGACTTGCCCCCCTGGTCCTAGCTTGAGTAGAGAGAGTTAGTTTGGGAGCTGATCATATGAATATAAGGTTAGTCTATAAGGCTTTGTCCTGCTTGATAGGGCAATGTCACTTTCCCTTGTCCCTACCCTTCATGAGCGTCCTATAAATCTTTAGTTACATAAAAAAGTAATGTTTTGCTATAAATTTGACCAAAAAAAGAGTTTTTAACTGTCAAACAGATCTCAGATAGCACTCAGTGAAAACACAATCTAGACATCTCGAGTGGTGTTGGTATTATGAAACTTTCAAATAGTCCTCCCAAAAGTAACTCAAAGTATTGAATTGAATGGCGAAAATCGTTGGCATTATTCCCGAAAAGTTGATTTTAACCCAGACCAACTTTTAAGAGATCAAGGGAAAATTGTACTAAGTTCAGTTATTTAGATATTTGCTGAATACCCAACGTAGAATAGAACTTTTTCTACTCGAAATTTCAGGATGCAGTGACATACTTATCAAACTATTGTTTCTTAATAACGGACAAGGTAAAGTATTGTATATACTTGAAAGAATGAATATGAAACCTGCTAGACAAAGTTGGCCGCACCTAAAAAGTTGCCATAAAAAAAAAAAAAAAAAAAAAAAAAAAAAAAACCTTACAGTCAATGTTGTCAGACATTTACTGTTTGGAAACGGATATATTAACGTACGGTTACCAACCCGTAAAAGATATTAACAAAGTAGGGTAAAAATTCCGGTTGTCTGTGCTTTACTGAAATATTGATGAGAACTGTATATTTTTACGGATTAAAATTAAGGTTTTTTTAACCGTGAAAGAGTCGAGAAAATTTTACATACAAGTTGCAATAATAATCAACAGTAGTTAAAGCCTACGCTTTTGTAACCATATGTTTTTTAAAGAGCTTTCTCATTTTTCTTCTTATGGTATTGATGTCTTTTATCGTAGCAGAAAATGATACACATATATGATTTTATTATGTTAGTGGTGGCCGATGTGGTAACGTCCCTGTCTGTGAACGCCAAACTGGGTTTTGAGTCACGCTCAAACTCCTTAGTTCCTTTGGTAGCTGCAACCTCACCATTCTTGTGAGCTAAGGATAGGGGTTCGGAGAAGCCTACAGGTTTATTTGCCCAGTCATCAGCAGCCATTGCATGGCCCTCCTTGGTCCTAGCTTGGGTGGAGAGGGGGCGTAGGCGCTGATCATATGTATATATAGTCAGTCTCTAGGGCATTGTCCTACTTGCTAGGGCAACGTCACTGCCCCTCTCCGGTGGCATTCATGAGCGGCCTTTATACCCTTTAAACCTTTAGTATTGTTTAGATATAAACTCACTTGAAATGTGGACATAATAATTGACAATTCTAATTATAAAGACTATTTCTCAGAAACATGAATCAATTATGAATAACAATTCTCTATTTCAGCAATGAATTAACGAAATTTTCTGATGTATGTAATAATGCAATCTAATATTTCATAATCGTTTTTAGAATTAATAATTTCATGTAACGTCCTAAGACAATAAGATGATATTTGTCTGAACACTGGAATGATAAAAATTGTGAACTTGGCATTCGTTACTTTCTGAATCATTTGAATTATACTTTCTATAGAAGGATACCCACTAAATTCGAAACAGGTTAGTATTAGTTCATATTTCATAAGGTCGCGAAAGCGTACACTTTAGTTATTCCCCCTTATTCTTGGAATTAGAATATAAGAATTTCTTGACTTTTAGCTTGTTTTGTCTAGTCGGTCGTGTACATTGTTTTTTTTATCATTTCCATGGCTATCAAGTATATGAAATACTACGCTTACTAAAAAACGTTAAATTATATTTGATGATATGTCACTACCTACAGAAATTGTAAGTAGAAATAATAATAATAATAATAATAATAATAATAATAATAATAATAATAGAAAAGAGTTTTGATAGTGCAGATCTCCGCTACGGCAACTTATTTACAACCATGTGCAAACTTGGGTTTTAAGGTTATGGTTCATTCGGTCGACCTTTTGCTCGGCCTTGACCTTTGACTTAGGACTATCAAAATTGAATCACTTCCACGTCTGAGCATAACAATTAATCTATGAAAGTTTCACTACTCTACGAGTAAAATTGTGACCAGGAAGTTGTTCACAAACAAAGAGACAAACAGGGGTGAAAAACATAACCTCCTGCTGTTATATTTATAAAGACATTCTAGGAAAAACCCTCTTAACACAATAGGTCGAAAACACCCATTTCCTTATTAGCTTCCTTGTCGTATGAACGTATCCATTTTCTAAATTCGTGAAAGAAAATCTAATTGAATACGAGTATTGAATATCAAGATAATTCCCGCATAATTCTGATTCACCGGATTACTAAGAAGCTGATGCAATTGCCACGTCTCCCACTCACTGTTCGCAGCGAAAATAAATAATGAATGAATGATAAATAAAAAAATTATATCAGTCCGTTCCATTGTTTGTTTCTTCGTGTTTCCGGATATGATTTTCTCAAAACTTTTAAGAAAAAATATTGATGTATACAAAGATTTTTTTCACGTCACCGGGTGATATTATTATTATTATTATTATTATTAATATTATTATTATTATTATTATTATTATTATTATTATTATTATTATTATTATTATTATTATTATTATTATTATTATTATTATTGTTGTTGTTGTTGTTGTTGTTAGCTGATCTTCAACCAAAGTTGGAAAAACAGGATGCTAAAAGCCTAAGGGGTCCTACAAGGAAATGTATCCCAGTGAAGAAATGAAATAAGAAAATAAATAAAGTACTTAAAAAGTAAAGAAAAAAAATCATAAAATATCTAAGATCAGTAAGAACGTTGAATTAGATGCCATATTAACTATGGAGAGAGATTTATGTCAGGCCTGTTCAACATAGAAACCTTCGCTGCAAGTTTGAACTTCTAAAATGTAGAACTTGGGAAGAACAATTTGATCTGTTACTGAAAAAATAAATCATGAATTAAAGACGAAACGTGAAAAGAACATTAGTGGTGGCCTATGGGAAACGTCCCTGCCTGGTGATTGTTGGACCGGGGTTCGAGTCTCGCTCAAGCTTCAATGTTTCTACTATTGTCTGCAACTTCACCATCTTTGTGAGCTAAAGATAGGGAGTTTGGAGTTTGGGTGAGTCTTTAGGTCTACCCAGGGTCCTAGGTTCTACCTGTTGAGTCATCAGCAGCTATTGCCTGGCCCTCCCTGATTGTTGTGCGTTGATTATATGTATGTAATATGTATATAATCAAGTGTCCCTTGCCTCTGCCACTCATGGGTGGCCTGTAAACCTTTTAAGAGAAAACTAAGGAAATTGCATATACCAAATTGTGAGGAACATTCCCGTTAATAGTTGAGAAGTTGGTTCCATATGTTGAGGCTGCAACATGTAGGAAACTTTTGTTTTACATTTGAGGAGAAGGTGCTACGTCTAAGAAATAGTTCGGGAGAATTATGGTCTAGTAGTGTACGTGACCCGTAAAAAATGACAGCTAAATATGTAGATGGATATGCACACACTTTCATTCGTGTCCCCCTCTCTCCAGTGTATGACTATTACCTCTTACCCTACCTTTAAAACGGGATAGACTAAGTGGTTATATGGCCGGCAATGCCAATGAGTATGACCGGAAATATATATGTATATATATATATATATATATATAAGCATATGTATATATATATATATATATATATGTATATATATATATATATATATACAAAAACACATACACACGCATATATATATATATATATATTTTATATATATATATATATATGCGTATGTATGTGTTTTTTGTATATATATATATATATATATATACAAGGGAGATAGACAGAAAATATAGGGAAATATAGTTTCAAAGAATATATTTTTTTTCAATAAATTGAATATTGTATTAAGCTACGGTTATTGAAGCAACCTATACGTTTATTGAAGCTTTGGAATGTAAATAGAGTCTAGTCCATTACGCATTAGAGCATGGATATATTAAATCAACTGAAGATAAATGGATAAATATCGAGACGCACCATCACAAAGTATACACAATATGTATAGAATAAGGCATGAACAAAAGATGAAATAGTTAGAAATTCTAATCATTATCTATTACAATGTTAATGAAATAATGAATTAGTTAAGTTATTTGTATAAAATATCAGATGAATAACTTTTATATACTTCGATTATAATGGTTGTAGTACTTAAAGAATATGAAAGAAACTCATATTCAATAACACCATAACAAATCAAAATCATCGACAAATCTCCATCCTTTCCTTTCTCCTTTGACATGAATTTGCCTGAAATGGAGAGAGAGACAGAGTGTGTCTTTTGTCGCAACAGTAGCTATTAAAGGATTATACTTTCAAGGTCACAGCAGCCAGGAAAGCACATTTTTGTATCATCGACCAAACACTGACTATCTGTATATTCCAATAGTGGGTTATATTTCACATCAGAACATTTGATATAATTTGAAATGCATGTATAATATATAATATATATATATATGTATTATATATATATATATATATGTGTGTGTGTGTGTGTGTGTGTGTGTGTGCGCGTATATAATTAACACACATACACACACACACACACACACACACACACATATATATATATATATATATATATATATATATATATATATATATATATATATATATATAGTGTGTGTGTGCGTATATAATTATCATGTATATATATATATTTATATATATATATATATATATATATATATATATATATATATATATATATATAAAAATACATATATATATGTGTGTGTGTGTGTGTGTATGTGTGTGCGTATATAATTATCATATATATATATATATATATATATATATATATATATATATATATATATATATATATATATATATATATATATATATATCTTATTGACCAGTAAATAAGAACTGTAAGGCACGATTTTTGCTTACCTTCAATAACCATGAAAATAATTTGGGCGAAGGGGACAGTTAGGTAATAACTGGGATGCGTTGTGAATGCAACTAAACTATATTAAGCAATTATCGATTTTATATACAACGACTTTCGAGGAAGAACGTCACAAAAATTCAAACATAATGAAGCTTGTGTTTGCGTGATAATTCAGGATGGTTTGTTAGCAGTGAAAGGAAGAGCGAGTGTTAAGACAAAGAATCAAAAGCGTTACAGTGTACGAACTTGTATGAAACACTTCCGGCATAAATTGCTAAGAATTTCGATATGAGAAGTTTTAATAACAGCTATATAGGATTCGAGAAGAAAGTCCCAATAAGTGATATACCAAGTATATCAAGTACTCTTTTGGGAACATCCCTGTATCGCAATCTATTGGATGAGAGTTCGAACATCACTCAAGTCTAATAGATTCAAGTTGTGAGTGCAACCTTAACGTCCTTTCCAGCTTGGAATGAGTTCTTGGAAGGAACATTCGGTCCACATGCTGATTCATTAGTAGCCATTATCTGGCATTCCCTGGTCCTCGTTTGTCGCTTATCTTATGTACACTCGTATATAGTAATCTCTAGATCATTGTCGCATCGCATTCCTCAGCTACTAATGAACAACCATTAAACCTTCAATCATTTTCGTCATTATATAAAGTGTTTATGAATTCACAAAGGCACATATGCATGTTGTTGTTGATATAATGATATATAACCTCATAAAAAATGCAATATTTATTGATAATATTATAAATCAGTTTAATAGTAAATTGAAATAAAAAGTCAAGTGATATTGAGATACTGTCTCTCCAATCCAACAAGTCTATTGCTGAATATTAATGAGTTTTTATTATTTATGAAAGGAATTTTATTTTCTATGCAAAAAAGGTAAAATGAAAAAAAAAATGAGATTAGGATACAAAAATCTTCTTCTTCTTCTTCTTCTTCTTCTTCTTCTTCTTCTTAACATTATTATTATTATTATTATTATTATTATTATTATTATTATTATTATTATTATTATTATTATTATTATTATTATTGCATAAGCAATGCTATTGAACTAATATAACGGCCATTAGCTAATGAATGATAATGGAACAGAACAAGATAATCAGAGTTAAACACACTAAAACAACAATAAAGGAATGCTAATTAATGATTGCATGAGTATGTAAGTATGTTGGACAGGGCTACGGGTGCTCGTTGAGATATTACCGCTAAAGTGTTACCCGGGTCCTTTGATTGACTAGACAGCACAACATTGCATCTTTCTCTCTGGTTACGGCTCTTTTTGTTGCTGCCTAGACATATAATGAATAATGGGGCTTGTTTTTTACATATACTCCTTTCCTCATACATATAACAACACTGCGGTTACCAAAGAATTCTTCTTCTATGCACTGTGATTGTTCAGTGGCTACTTTCCTCTTGGTCAGGGTAAAAAAGACTCTCTAGCTATGGTGAACAGTTCTTCTAGGAAAAGGACACTACAAAATTTAAACCTTTGTTATCTAGTCTTGGGTAGTGCCATAGCCTCTGTACCATCACCTTCCACTATCCTGGATTAGAGTTCTCTCGCTCGAGGGTACACGTGGACACGATGTCCAATTCTATTTCTTCCTCTTGTCTTTTTTCTTCTTTTTTTTAGTTTATATATGATAGATCTAATATAATGTTCTTACTGTTCTAAATAATTTATTCTAATTGTTTACTGCTTCTCTTGTAGTTTATTTATTTCCTTGTTTCTTTACCTCACCGGGCTATTTTTCTTGGTTGGAGCCCTTAGGCTTATAGTATCTTGCTTTTCCAACTAGGATTATATGTTAGATTGTAATAATAATAATAATAATAATAATAATAATAATAATAATAATAATAATAATAATGATAAAACAAAGAAATATAATCAAAATGAACATTTTCTCGTGACTTGTGGAACATCTAGACAATATATCAGTCTAAGAAATTTGCGATGATTGCTATCAATCAAGCAAACAGAATGATCGTTCTAGATTTTGATCATGGGAAATCATTATTATTATTATTATTATTATTATTATTATTATTATTATTATTATTATTATTATTACTTACTTACTTACTCAATTACTATGCTAAAACTCTAGTTAGAAAAGCAGGATGCTATACAGCCTAGGGGCTCCAACAGGTAAAATATCCCAGTGAGGAAAGTAAACAAGGAAAACAAGGAAAACAAGTAACAACATTAAAATTAATATATATTAGATAAACTATAACAAAACAAGAGGAAGAGAAATAAGGCAGAATAGTGTGCCTGAGTGTATCTTCAAGCAAGAGAACTCTAATCCAAGACAGTGGAAGATCATAGTACAGAGGCTATGGCACTACCCTAAACTAGAGAACAATGGTTTGATTTTGGTGTGTCCTCCGAGAAGAGCTGCTTACCGCTAAAGAGTCTCTTCTATCCTTACCAAAAGGAAAGTGGCCACTGGAGAATTAGAGTGCAGTGAAGAAGAATTGTTTGGTAATCTCTGTGTTGTCAGGTGAATAAAGACAGAGGAAAATATGTAAAGAATAGGCCAGACTATTCGATGTATATGTAGGCAAATGGAAAATGAACTGTAATCAGAGAGAAGAATCCAATGTAGTACTGTCTGGCCAGTCAAAGGACCCCATAACTCTGTAGCGGTAATACTTCAACGGGTGGCTGGTTTCCGTAGTGTGGCGTCCCGAAGAAACGACTGTCAGCACCGTCAAAGGAATAAAGAAAATACAGAAAGTGCTGTGGCTTAAAGCGCTCCGATCATCGATATTTTTTCAGCAAGCTTTGCTCGGTGTGACGTCATAAAAGCCTCTTTGAAGGTAGAGCCTGTTGCTTAACATAATTTGTCTTCCAGGTGGCTCAAGAAATAGTGGGTGAAATATTTTCCAACAGTTGCCCCCCCCCCCCCTTTTTTTTTCTTTTTTTTTTTTCTTCGTCTTCCAAGTTGCGCTTGT
Source organism: Palaemon carinicauda (assembly GCF_036898095.1). Classification (NCBI taxonomy): domain Eukaryota; kingdom Metazoa; phylum Arthropoda; class Malacostraca; order Decapoda; family Palaemonidae; genus Palaemon; species Palaemon carinicauda. The sequence continues at coordinate 18,740,897 of NC_090736.1, read as the reverse complement.
ATTATGGCAATATTTTTAATATATTTTTTTTTTGTCTTGAAAATTGGAAGTCAAACATTATAATTCAGATAATGATTACATTCCTTTGCAAGAAACAGACTTCCTTTAGAAATAAACAATAATTTTTAACCTCATCAATCTTTGTTTATTTTTAGATTGCCAAGCAAAAAGCAAGACACGGGCTCTTGCTCGAAGACAGTCCGTAAGTGGGAACCTTATCAATCCATGAAAAAAAATTAAGAAAATATTTCACATTATCAAGTTAAGAAAACTACTAAGCACCTTAATCAGTGCAGGAATTTACAAATGATCTCGTCACAGCATCGAATCGAGTATTTCTGCCTTAAAACTAATGGATGACAAACCATGTTGTTAGACTGATCTAGACTTGTCTTAGTAAGCGTGGTTTTTTCCTCTAAAAGACTGACTGACGACTAATGTTATAAATTCTAGGCTGAAGTTATATCTTTTTCTATAAGCAAAATTGGTTTTGCAATTTACCTCGGTTTAATTTCTTAATTATTTGTATGAAAAAAGCAGATGCTGTTGGATATTGTATGGAATTTATGTTTTCATTTAGTTTCCAGTCACAGTGGGTGTATTTAGAGTGTGTGAATTTGTATGCACTGAGGTATGATCAAAACTTATTATATTCTAGATCTCAAAATGTAAAAGATTAACATACAAGAAATAAAGATAAATAAATATGGTGATGTTGATTATTCAGGAGGAAGATGATATCAGCTGGATTCATTGTATCTCCACTTTTTCCATGAAATTTAAACATTAGCCAGGTACATTTCATGATAATTAACGTGTACAAATTTATAGTTGCCGTTACAAAAATTCTTACAATATTAAAAATTTTAGAGCGTACTTTTTCTTTTAGCTAATATAGCTAATCCTATTTTTTTTTTCTCGTAGATTGTATTGAAGAAATATACCCTATTCTTGTCACTGATAATAGTTATCTGTCATAGAAACATTATATTGAAATCTAGATATACACCGAAGGTAAAGCAAGTTAAAAACCCTAGATATGCTGCATTAAAGCACACGAAAAGACCGAACACTAAAACGCTTCAGTTCCATGTTTCAATTTACGAATGATAAAGAAGATAGGTCTAAAAATTAGTTGTATAGAAGCATGTTTTAGGAAGCTATATTTCGCGAATTTCAACAATTAATATCTTGCAACAAAGTTCAAGAGCAACTTTCATATTTTTTCTGCATATCCTACCATATTCAGACCGCTCTTTGCATTGTGAATCGAAATGTTTAAACTGCAGTTGACACTAGCCACTAAGCATTGTCCAGAAGATGCTGAGAGCTGACAAAATCGATCCAGTGTGACACTGCCTTCCATGTCATGAGAGCTCAGTCTGATCACAAGTTCAGTATCATTGGTCTCAAGTGACACCACCTTCATTATCGTGAAAGATCTCAATAGACATAATTGTAGGTGTTATGAAGGTCTTATGTTAGTTATCTTCTGTATAATGCTAAGTCTTAAGAGACAAGCAACGACGTATCATTAAAGACCAATAGACTATGTAACTTAGCAAATAGGCTATTATTATCATTATTATTATAATTATTATTATTATTATTATTATTATTATTATTATTATTATTATTATTATTATTATTATTATTGACTAAGCTACAACCCTAGTTACAAAAGCAAGATGCTATAAGCCCTAGGGCTCCTACACGAAAAAATAGCCCAGTAATGAAAGAAATAAGGAAATGAATTAACTACAGGAGAGGTAATGAACTATCAAAATAAAATATTTTAAGAACATTAGCAATATGAAAATAAATCTTTCTTATATACACTATAAAATAAAAAGAAAAGAAGAGGAAGAGGAAAGAAGATAGAATAGTGTGCCGAAGTTAACCCAAGGTAGTGGAAGATCATGGTACAGAGGCTATGGCACTTCACATGATTAGAGAACAATGGTTTGATTTTGGAGTGTCCTTATCCTAGAAGAAACACTTAAAGTGCTTATCTTTTCATTAATATATAATGGAATGGCCATCTTTACTCGACAGATTTTACCTAATTTTACTGGTAAAATTTTTCTTACTAATTCATATGGCTGCCCAAACACAATCAGTGACCAGATTAGGATCAAGAGAAGAAAATTTAATTGTGCATAATGTGTGGGAGCATATTGGAATCATCCAAACTTGGCGATGTGCTGAACTTGGGTTCGAGACCTGCTGAAGCTCGATTGTTGCTTGTATCGTCTGCAACCTCACCATCCTTGTGAGCTAAGGATGGGATGTTTGGATGCCGGATCATCAGCAGCCATTGCCTGGCCCTATCTGGTTCTAGCTTGGGTGGTCATCATATGAATATATGGTTAATCTCCTGCTAGGGAATTAGTCACTATCCATTCCCTCTACCATTTATGAGGGACCCTTAATTGTTTAATGAGGTTTTTGGCTCAAAAGGCTTAAATTAGAAATATGGAGACTGTCCTTCAACAGACTATATCAGAAATAAAAAAAAAAAAAATCATATGAACCAGAATGAGAATAAAACACTTTTGATGTCAACTTTTTGCAATCATTTATCTAGCAAACTTGTATTAACTTATTATATTCATAATTCTCGAGGTAACGTTCTATTTTCTTTCCATTCAATCAAACATTAGGCTTACATAGTATCTGTATCAGTATTCGTAACAATAACAATATCACCATTAATCCGATTAGTACTGGGTTAGCAGTTTTTTGCTGAAAATATTGCATTATACCATATTTATAGCTATTCCATTATACCTGCATGTAAAGATAAACACTATATAACAGCTTATCTGCTAAGTTACCTGGTTTATCAGTCTTTAATGACACTGTGCATAGTGTCTCCTGAGACCCTCTCGTTACATTGAAGGCAGCATTACATAAAACCTTCATGACACAGAAGATTGTGTCACATGAGGTCTTCCATGAAACTATAGGAGGTGTCACGGGAGTCACATGAGAGTGAAAGTAAAGTGACGCAAGATGTTCCATGATGTGGAAGTGGTGTCACACGATTCCTTCATGACACTGAATGCTGTCTAGTGTGGTGTCATGTAACAATAATAAAAAAAGTGTTACATGAGACTATCCAGAAAACCAAAGATGTTACACAAGGCCTTTATAATACTAATGGTCGTGTCACAAAAGATATCTCATGACACCGATGTTAGTGTCATATGAGATTAATGATACTGAACATGTGGTCAGAATGACTTTCCATGACATTTAAGGCGGTTTTATAATAGGTCGATTGTATCACCTCTCGGCATCTGGGCAAAGCTTATTACCAACTGAAGTTTAAAAATTGAAAGACTATACTTTTGAGCTGTCAGAAGTGGGGAGGAGCAAACAGCCAAAATTATTAAAATTGCTTTTGAATTTTGTTGCATAATAGTAAATTTAGGTAAATTGTTCCGTTTCAATGGGAAGAACACTACAAGTTCTTAACTGTAATTCAAAACTGGCACTAATTAGTATTTATTAGTTACATTACAAATCAGGTTAAAATGGTTGTGGTTGCTTTATTCCTTTTTTATATAACTCATACACATAAAATCAATAGTTTTTATGAAATGAAAAAAGCTACTTGGTATATAATTGAAATCAATCATCAGAGTTCAAAGTGTTAACACGAATCGAAGCACATAGTATCATATTTTTTTTTGTCCGAGTTTGATAGATACTTAGCCCTTGTAGTATCATCAAGTTGATCTAACAATATTCAATAAAAATAATTATATGACATTAATAGGTGTGCGTGTATGTTTGCATTAGCTGAGCCTCATTTTCATGTATTCACAGTTCACGGTTCATTAGTAAAAATCAACATTCTTACATGAGGTTTATATTACTGAGCGACGATATTTCGATTATCGTGTAAAGTTCATAGTCCTTTACCAAAAATCAACTTACATAAATAATAAATGTTCTACTGAACGAAGTATTCCCAACCCGTGTACTATAATATAAGACGTATACTTCTCCAGGCCGTTAGTCTGCCCAAAGCTAAGGTTACGCCATACTCACAATAATAGGTTCTAACATGAGTTCGTGGGCCTAATAGAATTTTTATTAGGTTACAAGGAAGTGAGCGGAGAGCTCTCCCTAAACTGGAATACAGTCTCTCTGGGCCTGAAGGGAATACGTTGAAACCGAAGAAGGAAGAGCTTTGTTGGAGGGAGTAGTTATTCGAGATTCTGTATTATCATTAATGTTATCATTGGTATAAACGACAAGCAACCCTAGTTGGAAAAGGAGGAAGCTACAAGTCCTTAGATCTTAATCGAAAAATAAACCTAGTACAGAAAAATAACCAGAGGTAAATAACACACTATAAAAGAAAAATAATGAAATCACAATGATTTTAACATATCTAGATACAAAATAAGCATATTAATGGTTTTGAAAATGAGGGTAACCGGTAAAGATGAAGAGAAAGACTCTTCTACAGAAACTAAATGCATTTTAAAAGTCTATTTGAGCAGTACTATTTTGACAAATATCCAATACAAAGTTACAGTTGTTTCCCACATAGGTGACAGTGTAAGCTGTGGTATGTTCAGTATTGACTGATGTATACGGAAGGAGGAAAATGTGTAACGAATATGCAAAATTATGAGGTGTATGTGTAATTAAGTAAAAGGTCGTAATTGGAAAAGGATCCATCAAACGTTCTGGAAATTCCTTAAAAGATCCAATATCTCTCTCTCGGTAGTATCTCACAGGATGGCAATGGTGTTACTAGGTAGGGATGGGATTTCTATACTTGGTGATAAAAGCTATAATCTATTTCGGAAAAGAAACCTGAAAATACTAGAAAAATAAGTCTATATATATTTAATAGTTTTAACAATTGTCTTTGTTTTGAAACTCAGGAAATAAGAGAATATTTCCAGATCAAGAGAAACGAAAAAATTGATTAAAACAATGCTGAAATAATCTTATACGGGAATATTCTTAAGATTTTTTATTTTTTCTTGTTTCCTTCCCTTACTGTGCTATTTTCCCTGTTGGGGCCTCTGGGCTTATAGCATTCTCCTTTTCCAACTAGGGTTGTGGTTTAGTAATAATAATAATAATAATAATAATAATAATAATAATAATAATAATAATAATAATAATAATAATAATAATGGAACTTTCTTCTGAAATGCAACAGGCCAATATATAGAGGTTGTGAAACTTAAGAACAAGTAGAACAAATGTTAATAAAACCGAGATACTGGTAAGCAAGGTTTAAACTTTTAAGGAAATTACCCTAGTTTCAGGTAATTTGCGTGGTTGCAAGGTAATTTATAACGCAATTCTAAGGTAATTTCGGTTTTAGGAAATTACGAGCTTAAAATTTCAGGAAATTAGAACCGTTTTAAGGTAATCTAAGCAGCTGCTTCGAGAAAATCTGCATCCCTCTGAGCAGTTGCAATGGATAATTTTCAAGAGTTTGTTTTGGGTCATAATTGTAACTAACTGATCATTCTCGAGTTTCTGTCCCCATTTAATTGGGTTCATTTCATCTGCCTTTCACATCCATACCATAATTTCGAAGTACACACGTGGGCTATGGAAACTTGTTGCTGATGATGTTGCGTGAAGCCTTTTAAGGAGTGAAAAATGCTTCAACAGTTACAACTTTCTTGGTGAAAACGGTATGGCGCATTGATGATAGTGTACCATTAGACTTGCCTCCAAAGGAATCAACCATCAGTTCTTTGCCAAGATCTGATATCTCCTCTTGAGATCTGTTATGAAGGGTGAATGCACTCCCACAGGACTTCATGACAGGATCAGATTTCCCGAATTTTTGGAAGACTGACTTTTTTTCCGATGCCGAAAATCCTTGAAGTGGAATCACAGCCTGAGTAGGCATGTATAAAGAGTAACTCAGGGCATACATCATCTCCTAGAGTTTCTTTCAACAGGTTAATGTTATGTACTTTGTGTTCTCTTGACTGTTAGCTTGCATCAGAACGGGAGTAAATGGTCTCATTATCTGTTTTGGTATAATGAAGGAGCAATATAAGCAAATCTGTATCCTCACCAACCAACGTTGTGGTGTAATGATTGGATAGTTCAACAGTTGCCTTAACAATATCAACATCTGCATCACTTGGTGACTGAAAGACATGGCACTCCCTTTTAGTTAGTGCTGTGCTGATAAGAGAAATCATGTCTGTCATGTTTTTGTCACGAGATAGAAAGTCCTCCTCTTTGCCTCTAAACTCTGTTTCTGCTGTGAAACTAATTATTGGGTGCAGGTTTTTTCCTCGTCTCAGATGTGTGTTGTCTTTTATAGAGGGGCCTTCACCATATTCATCGAACACCACTGTTGCTTGTCCATAATTTCTCACAGTGAAGTCTGCATAAGACTCAACTATTGTATAATATGAGTCGCCTTTCTTCCATGGTAAACGATGGAGCAAAGAGTCTCCATCAAGCACATAACAATCTGTTTTAGGTTTAGAGTTAATCACGGCCTCACTTGAAAAGGCTGCATCATGATCTCGAATTACCTGAACAATCAGAGTTTTATCTGCTTTTCGAAGAATGTTCCTGGTCTTAAAGAGGCCTGGAGGATATGGGCTTAGCTCATATGTCAAAACCTCTTCAAGGGAAAGATCTCCTGATCTTGACACGACAAGGAAACGGTGGAACAGAAGGTCAGGATCAATGGTACAATCAGGAGCGATCTTTACAGCAGAGATATTTAAAAGATTTTGGGCTCTGTCTTTTCACTTAAATTTGTAAGTAAATGCTGGCTTTACAATCATATCTTGAATGATCTTGTTCCCAACTGATTCAATGACATGTACATTCACATTTGGTCCAGACACTATTCCGTTGACAATGTTTCTCAGAGTAGTATCAGATGTGAAGGGTGAACAGGCTGCAATCTTTGTCTGAATTTTCTCAAGATCAGATGCATCTCGTTTGATGTGTGTCTGAGTTGAATCTTTGTGTTGTGAACTTGTAGTATAGGTTAGGTTGGTAAAATCTTGCATTGCACTATTGTACTCAGATGTTACAGGTGCAGATAAGGTCCAAAAATTATGCATCTCCTCAGTCATCGCACTAACATGGGTTAGACCACTAGTGCTCTTTAGAGACATCATCAATGTTTGTTTTATGGCAAGATTACTACTTATTCCTGCCCAGCAATGACTGCTCCTTCAAACAACATGAAAGCCATCAAGGAACTTTCGATAAACATGTGGGTGCTTTTCCTCCAGTTTGCTCATTTGCTGCAGGTAGTAATGAGCAGATCACAGATAATTGAACTGCCCGGCTGCAACAAAGACAGTTAAGCAATTGGACACTGCCTGCAAATGCATCAACCAAGATCCAGTACGACCTTCCTTGATCAACATTCTTACTATGCCAACCATACACTGATAATTCAGTCACAACTGGCTTGTCTTTGAGGTCTGAGCAAGTTCAGATTTCTTCTCCTCCATAACAGTCTCAAGTTTTATCAAAACCTCAGAGCAAGCAGCATCTTCTAACATCATCTCTCCAATAGGAAGGGAGGAGTACAATTCCTCTGCCTGATCCGGCAATGTCTAAATCTGAGGATCATCTTTGGCCATTTGCATTACAAGCTGGCTATGAAGGCACTTGTCAACAAGAAGGTGGTCCCGCTAAGCCCTCTGGACAGCTTTCCCTGTTAACATGTGCACCACCTCATTTTCTCCATAAACAGTCTCAAGTATGTTTTTGAGGATGGTTCCTTCCATGAAAGTTCCTATGGCCCTCAGCAAGTTCATGAGTGTATGGAATCATCCCAACATCAGAACAATGTCTGAGGTGACTACTTTTTGGTGCATCAGAGATGACTTTACCAATACAAAGGCTGGTCAAAAGTTATAATGGAGGGAAGGTTGTGCTGCATGGCAAGGCTGCAAACAAAGTCTAATGTAGACACAATGCATGATTTGTCTCCAGAGCACATATTGATCATTGGTAAGAACTTGACTGATGATTTCCCAGGGTGCTGGCTCTCTTGATGCAAGATATGCATCATTCCCTGCCAATTTGGTGTTGCCTCTTTAAAGCTAAGGGAGAATTCCAACAGAATATTTATTCTCTTGTCACTGTCAAGAAATCTTGGCAGGTCCTCGAAGACTACTCCATGATAAGCATGCCTTACAAACCTGTACTCCAAGACTGGTATCTTTGTTTTCTTATCTGATTTCAGTTCTGAGATCTGTTTTCATGGAATGATATGGTTCGTTTTTTTTTTCCACAGGTGACAGAGGCAATGACACCCATTCCATGAAATGTCCTTTTGCCATCTAGAGTGATAAGATTGTGATCCACATTATCAGCGGCAAGGGCAGCCATTTCCAAATCTTCATCTCCACCTAGAACATCAGGTTCCACACAATCTGCTGCATTTTTTCAAATCTCATCCGTCTGTATAACAGCAGCAAAATCTCTTCTCATGAAGGGTATCCACAATGAACTTTGAACGATATAGGTGATGGACTTGCACAGCAAATCCTAATTGTAGCGGTGCAATGACAGGTCGGGGGTGAACTGCCTGAATCATGGCTTGACCAACTGCAGCAACCTTGCATCTTGTGTTTCCCAGCGAACAATGTTTCCAGTGCTATTTGCAGACTAGTTGGAATGAGTGAAAGCACTGAATCAAGCTTTAAATCCTCACTACTTGGATACTGATTCTTCATAGTTGAAACCTCAGACTTGATGTCACTTTTGATTAATCTGGCGGCAGTCTCAATAATAGCACGTTTTTGGGATTCTTCATCATCTTCCTGACACTTTCCTTTATAATATGATCTCAAAATCTGCGATGTTTGCTCCCTCATAGTGACAATATCACCCATGCCTTCTCTTTCAGAAAATATGAATGAATCCTTAAAGCACTCTTTAAGATGCTTTTTCAAACTGTAATTGTCATAGGGTTCAGAATCAGGATTGGAAAGATAACCTTTCATTATGAGGCTCAAACAAGTCACAGTTAGTTGTTCCTCACTGTTCAATTCTAGGTAAGCTCTCCTTTTCTGGAATGTTTCATACTTATCCTCATATTTAGGACGACTTGGCTTTCTGCGATTGGCATTAGGGGCATGCTGGACCTCAAAAGGCACAGACGTGAGGTTCCTGAAATTTCTAGTACATGAATGATGATAAAGGCCACCTGCTGCATGTAAATCTCGTAAATTGTATTCAATGCGGCCCTTTAAAGTCAGTACCCAATTATCTGAACGGGATTCGCAGACCTCCAAAATTGTTTCCACAAATTTGTCCGTGTGTACCCATTTAAAATGTACCTTGTCCAAATCAATTTTACATCCACATAATATGCAGTCCTTTTCACTATCAAAAGCTCCACTTGAGCATCTTGGGGTTCTCTCTCCTGGCACAGAAGCACTACTTTTCTTTGCAACATGACTTTTAATGTTTTTAACATTAATGCACTGTTGACGGCAGCTTTTATGCACTTTCATACCAGCTTCAACTACAAGATCATCTTTCTGCTTTACACTGGCTTCATTTATTCCTTTTACCCCCTTCCACTGAATTGCAACCCAGTTATCACTGGAATCTTCAATCTATTCCTTGCAGATTAGACAAGAAGCTTGACTGAATGTGCTTGAACTCATTGTTGAATCATATCTGAAATAGAGAAAGATGCGAATTATTTATGCAGTTAGATCCAATCAAATATATGGAAAATGCCACCTCTAGCCCCAAAACATTAGCACATAATAGGCCAACATCATTTTTTATGATCCTAATGAGCTCTTTACCCCCAAAATGTATGAATAGACGCCAAGAGCATCAAATTTGAGTTGATAGTTATAGAGTTATAATCGTTCAAAGGTTTCGGCGACCATCTTGGACGCCATCTTAAAAAAAAAAAAAAAAAAAAAAAAAAAAAAAACACTTTTCCGGAGGTCATAGTTTGGTTAACTTTTAGTATGTTAAAAAGTACATTAAGAGCTAAAAAAAATCCGTTGAGAAGCCTCTTGTTACAATTTTTTGGGAGTTAAGGGGGTATTTTCCATGTATTGACCATACTATAACTAGATGTTCTCTCATATTGTAATGTGAATTCACCTGAAACATATTCTGTAATTAATCATTCTTGTCTGTACCCTCAAATTTCTCATTCAAATAAAACACTTTAAAAAACGCCTATTTAATAGAACTGAAGCAACGGTCTTAGTGTTTGATTCTTTCTTCCCTTCTCTCTGTATTCAACTATACCAATAAAATGGCATCTTTATTCTTCACAAGGACAATATATTCATTTTTTTTTTTTTAGTAACCATTTATGTCTTTCATTGTGCCCTCGTCCTTCAACATCGTTTGCTTTACACTGGAAAATGAATTAGCAAAGTAAATCTTTACCCGTATCAATCTAATTCGTTTTTTCAAGTCATTTTGCAAATTCACGCTGTTTCATGAACATGAAAAAGAAGGCTGCATTAAGCTGAATACACACACCCACACACACACACACACGCATATATATATATATATATATATATATATATATATATATATATATATATATATATATATATATATATATATATATATTGAGGAAACACTAAAAAAGGAAGAAGCATTAAATTGATGAAAAGAAAAATTGGAGCAGGGCACCAAGACATGTTTGCTTTAAAGGATTAAATTGAAATATTATCAACACAAGAAGTGGAGTGATTAAAATTGCGGAGGATTTTATACAATGTTATACAATAGTTATATAAAAAATAACTTTGCCAATAGAAATAATGGAATACCTAAGCTGGTACCAAACGAAACAGTAGGAGAAGTAAATAAAGAATGGAAACGCATGGAAACAAGCAAAGGAGCAGGAGAATATGGGATGCCCTAAGAATTTATTTGATAATAGATGGAGATTTCATAATAGTAAAACCTTATCAACTTTACAAAAAACATCTGCAAGAATACTCTATACTTTTACCTTGGAAAAAGTCATCATTAAACTAATTCACATAAAGGGAGACATAAATAACCTGAAAAACTATCGACTTATAAGTTTACTCTTAGTAATATATAGGATATTTACAAAAATCATATTAGGCCAAATAGAAAGACAGGTAGACTTCAATAAACCAAGAGAGCAAATAGAATTTAGAATCGGGTATTAAACGCCTAACCATATGCATGTAATTAACCAACTAATGTAAAAATCAACAGGTTTTGGCAAACCACTATGCATAATGATTATAGACTCTGAGAAAGCTTTTGATTCTTTCAAAACTTCAGCAGTAATGAAACTCCTTCAAAGACAAGGTAGAGAAGAATCATATATTAGGACACTTGAGGATATCTATACAGGAATCCTAAAATTACTTAAAGATAGCGAGGACATTCCAATTGAGAAAAGAGTTAGACAAGGAGACCCATCTTTCGTAAATTATTCACAGCATGCCTAAGTTTTTAAAAATTTCGATTGGCAAAATGTAGGAATTGATATTATTGGGAAATACCTAAACAACTTATATAATCAGATGACATAGTTCTATTTTGTAAATCATGGGAGGAATTGAAAAAATGAGCGAAGATTTCAACAGGGAAAGCAAAAAGGTAGTACTGAAAATGAATATGAGTAAAACTAAGGTAATGTTCAATTGTTCCATGGAAATGCAGAAAACCAACAAATGAGGTAATGATCGAGCCTCTAGAGATTGTTGATGAATATATATTCTTAGGACATATTCCCCAAGATATAAGACCGAAATTAAAAGAATGATAAGAAGGGTATGGAGAGCTTTTGTTAAACAAACAAAGTATATGATCAGATGATCCTACCAGTATTCACTTATGAATCGGAAACCTAGAGAATTAAGCTAGTTACAACTCAAACAGCTCTGGAAAGATTAATAATGAGAAAAACACTAAGAGACAGAAAAAGAGCAACATAGATACAAAAGAAAACTAAAGTAAAGGATAATCTAAGAACATGTAAGAAAAATAAATGGACATGGCCAGGACATGTAATGAGAATGAAAGATAATAGATGGGCATAGAGAATAACAGAATGGATCCCTACAGATTGCAAAGGAAAAATGGAAAAGAAGAGAATATAATGGATTGACGAACTAAGAAAATTTGCGGGTAAAGACTGGCATAAAGAAACTATAAACAGACAGGGTGGAAGGACCTGTCTGAAGCCTTCATTCTGCAGTCGACTAGCTACTTCTAATGATGGTGATGACGATAATGATAATGATGATGATACACGCACACACACACACACACACACACACACACACACACACATATATATATATATATATATATATATATATATATATATATATATATATATATATATATATATATATATATATATATATATATATATACATATATATATATATATATATATATATATATATATATATATATATATATATATATATATATATATATATATCCAAATAAGCCATATATATTTTTGATACATTAATGTCTGGATTCTCTTAACGACCTCGGGATCAGAGCCCCAGGTGAAATCACACAAAGACAAGAGCTTGTGACCGGCCGGGAATCGAACCCTGGTCGGCATGCTTGTATAAACAGTGACTAAACCACTTGGCAACGAAGAAAGATAAAAGTCAATGACAATTCTTCTGTACGTATACCTGTCGAATTCAGGTGTTTTTTACTTAGAATTGAAATCAACCCATCTTCACCATCGTAGCTAATTGGTAGTTTGTTACTTGGCATTCAATTAATGATAAATTTTGCTCTGATCCCGAGGTCGTTAAGAGAATCCAGACATTAATGTATCAAAAATATATATGGCTTATTTGAATATGAAAAAACACGTCTAAATGTGCAAAATACAGGATTATCGCTGTGAGAAAATATCATCAGTGTACCTTGCTCTTTTCACCATCAGCATTATGCTCCTCACACCGTCATCATTATGCTCTTCTTACCATCATCATTTTTCTCTTCTAACTATCATTATTATGCTCCTCTCACCATCATCATTATGGTCTACTCACCATTAGCATTATGCTCTTCTCCCCTTCATCATTATGCTCTTCTCACCATCAGCATTATGCTCTTCTCACCTTCATCATTATGCTATTCTCACCCTCATAATTATACTCCTCTCACCATCAGCATTATGCTCTTCTCACTATCATCATTATGCTCTTCTCGCCATCATCACAATGCTCTTCTCAACATCAGCATTATGCTCTTCTTACCTTCATCATTATGCTCTTCTCACCTTCATCATTATGCTATTCTCACCATCATAATTATGCTCTTCTCATCATCAGCATTATGCTCTTCTTACTATCATCATTATGCTCTTCTCGCCATCATCATAATGCTCTTCTCACCATCAGCATTATGCTCTTCTCACCTTCATCATTATGCTCTTCTCGCCATCAACATTATGCTCTTCTCACCATCATCAATGTCACTTGCAATATTATTGCTTTCATCATCAAGTTTTACCACAATAATAAGCATCAACTTTGTCACCGTTATCCTCAAAAAGGATAATTTCTATCGCCATTGTTACTCCCACAATTAATTTCATTATTCTCATAATTATCCCCTTTGCCATTGTAACAATCATCCTTATCATGTAGCCTATTGATCAGAGATTAGTATATCTCTGAAGAAGTTTGAACTTCGAGCAATTGCTTTCTTGCTGAGGATTCTATACTCTCATGATAATGGTTTTATTCACTTTTCATTATGAAGCCTCTTTCATAGTTTCTTGTTGAATAATTTTTTTTATATTTTTACGAATTGAGCACTTGAGATTGTAACATTCTGCAATCCCAACTATGGTAGTAATAATATTAAAGATGACAATATTAATCTACATCATTGCTATAGTTGCACCGTTCTCATTTTCATCATCACTTTCCTTTTGAATCTATCTGCCCAATGTCTAAATTTCCATACGTATAATTAACATATACAATATCTTCATAAATGCAATTGCCATATTCATCGTTTCTAACATTTCCTATATATTAACCCTACTCTGACCATCTTCATCATTATTACCATCACCTGAACCCCATTGAACAAGTTGACGTAAGTCTCTCTTCATAGTTCATATATGGAGTCCTTGGGCTTATAACATTTTGCTTTTCCAACTAGGGTTGTAGCCTAGCTAATAATAATAATAATAATAATAATAATAATAATAATAATAATAATAATAATAATAATAATAATAATAATAATACTATGACAGATCTATTTTAACGCAGTTACTGAGCATAGAAGATTGATTAATCATTACCGCTCATTTAGTTTATTTCCTTACATCATCGGTTTTTTTTTTTTTTTTTTTTTTTTTTTCTCCTTGGGTTTTCAACATCTTGCTTTTCCAATACACCATCCACCGATTATGAATCACCATTACCATACCAAACTTGCAGCAAATGTTTTTATGCTGAACAGGATGACATAAGTTTTTTTACTCTACATATTAATTATTTATCTTGAGGTTGTGAGTGTTTTTTCGAATATTTTATTTTAATTTTTTCATTACTCCGATTTGGTTTATTTATTTCCTTATTTCCTTTCATTACCGGGCTATTTTTCTTTGTTGGAGCCCTTGGGCTTGTAGGATCTTGCTTTTCCAACTAGGGTTGTAGCTTTGCTAGTAATAATAATAATAATAACAATAATAATAATAATAATGATAATAATAATAATAATAATAATAATCACTGTACTACCATAGCGATCATACTCTTCCTTCTTCCTCCCCTACAAATAGTGACACTTTTGAGTAATTGATCCATTTTTAATTTAGTATATATTTTGAATGTATACCAAATGTACGCTGACGTCACAAACTTCTCTTTGATTGACTATGTTGACGATGTGGGTTCTTTCTTTTTAACTTTTATTTAAGATAACAAAATACAATATTTACATTTTGTCTAGGTTGTTTAGTACCTCCTAAACCAACCCCTACACCTCTCCCCCTTCCGCAACATATCTTGCTTTTTTTAGCTTTCACAGCATTTGCAGAAACTCCTAATTACTGTACAAGAAGAGGAGAACAGCAGGAATGCATAATTTTTGAGTAAATGGAGAGCGTGATCTTGTAAACAAGTACTATTAAATGTTGGAATCGATTATGAAGGTTACCTTAAATTCAAAGGCTATTGAACTGTTTAAATTACTGAACAATATTGATGAAATAAGACCATGTATTTTCCTTTCTTTAAATTTCATGATAATGTACTAATGGTCGTCAGATAATTAAAAGCCCCTTGAACGGAACATCAAACCATGTGGTCATGGTCTTAGATGAGGAAAGTAATCTAATAAGTTCTTTACCGGTCATACCATATTGAAACTCTGAAGCTCGTTGGGTTATTTGCATGAGAAAGAATTTAGTATTTACTAAGTAAAGTACGACTATCTTCGAATAACTTAAGATTTTGATCTCTCATAGCCTCATTACAGTATCAAGTTCAGTTAGTCATAACACTAGTATACGGGCGACTGTCGAAATGTCGAAAATTATTTTCTAGAAATGTTTGAAAAGAGAGAGAACTGTTCTAGCCTTCGTTTGAAAAAAAAAACAAAAAAAAACGCTGCTTGCGATAGTTCTTTTGAAGAATAACTACAGCTTTTAATTTAGTAGTAATAATTATATTTAATTATTGTGTCAAATTGAAGTGTGACTTTAGTTTCATCTGTTTGCATTAATGTTTGTACCCTAATGAAAGGTGCAGTTTACATTTGAATCTTTTGATGGTTGTAATTAGTATATATAAAACAGGAGGTATAAGCTTACGTAGTGTGATTCTTCAGCGGAGTCAGTGAAAGTGGCGGACGATTATCCTTTGGTAGTGGTCGTTCAACTGGAAATAAGTGCTGTTCAGGCGTTAACGATTACTGTCTGTCTCAATATGTAAATAAATTTCCTATTCCTTATCTTTCTGCAAACTTTGTAAGTCAAAAGATATTTATATGAGTTATTGATAAATTATCTCGGTTTTATGGAGGATATAGAATTAAGGCAAGCAAAATATAGTTTGACAAAACTCGATTTTAAATTTGTAAGGCATAGGGGACAAGCC
>NC_090736.1:18714785-18719785 GCF_036898095.1 Palaemon carinicauda | reverse complement strand
AGTGTTAAAAAATAATCAACTTACTGCAGAAGGGACTGCTTTACAAGCTTACGATTCCCTTGGTTCATCTCAAGTAATTATCTTAGTTTAAGCAAGCTTTTTTTATTCAATTGCATTTTACATCTTGATTTTAAATAATGGACAAACATGGAAAATTTTCTTGTATTTCAATAAGAAATTTTAATATTTGGGTCAGACACTTTTTGTAAGTTTATTACTAGATATTATACAAAAATTAGTTTTCTTAAACATGCGATTTTGCCGCGTGGTATTAATTTTTTTTTTATTATAAATTTTGGGCTATCTGAGTTCTGTTTGTATATGTTAAGATGTCATCCTTGTCTGATTTATATACATACACGTTGATTAATATATATATATATGTATATATATATATATATATATATATATATATATATATATATATATATATATATATATATATATGTATATATACATATATATATATATATATATATATATATATATATATATATATATATATATATATATATATATATATATCTATCTATATATATATATATATATATATATATATATATATATATATATATATATATATATATATATATATATATAAATTTATATATATATATATTAAATCTGTTAATTAAATTTTCTCTGATTATATACCATTTTAAGAACCGTAATATATGTATACGTATATATACACATATCTATATATATGTATACACATACACACACGTATATATATATATATATATATATATATATATATATATATATATATATATATATATATATATATATATATATATATATATATACATACACACAAAAACATATTTATGTATTTATCTATATATGTGTGTTTGTGTATTTATATCATCATTATCAGCCGTGACTAGACACTGCAGGACAAAGGCATCAGACATGTCCTTCCACTCGCGTCTGTTTATAGTCTTTCTATGCCACGATATAGTTCACCAATCCATCGTTTTCTCCTCCTTCCCTTGCTTCTTTTGCAATCTCTGGGGACCAATTCTGTTATTCTGAATATCCATGTGTTATCTGTCATTCTCATTGTATGTCCCCATGTCCATTTATTTTTCTTATATGTTGTTAGAATATCCTCTTCTTCAGTTTGCACTCGTATCCATGTTGGTCTTTCTCTGTCGCTTACTGTTATTCCCATCATTATTCTTTCCATAGCTCTTTGAGTTATAAGTAGCTTATATTTTAAGGTTTTATTAAGTTTCCAAGTTTCCAATGCATAAGCTAACACTAGTAGGACCATCTGATTAAATAACTTTATTTAAGAGAAAGTGACATTATTCATTTCATAATCTCATTTTGTTTACTAGAGCTCTCCATCCATTGCTTATCCGTTTTTGTATTTCTGTTTCCTGTCCTCAGGAAATACTTACTGTCTATCTCAAGTATGTAAATTCATTAACGCTTTCCAGAGGTTCGGGTATAACTCTCATTTGTTGTTTCTCTGCATTTTCATTGAAAATTGTCTTAGTTCTATCCACTGTCATTTTCAGTCCTATATTTCTGTTTTCTTTATTAAATTCTTCTATCATCTTTTGCGATTCTTCGAATGATTCACTCTACAGAACTACATTATCTGCAAATCTCAAGTTTTAAGGTATTTACCATACATGTTAAATCCTACATTTTCCCAATCTGAATTGTTTTTTCTTCTAGCCGTGCTGAGATCAATTCAAGAGAGATGTGATCTCCCTATCTAACTCCTTTCTCTATCAGAGTGTTCTCAATATATTTATGTAGTTCCATGATTGCTTTACTTTCTGTATACATATTTTTAAATGTTCTAAAATATAAATGAATTAATCTATACCTCGTCTTGGAGGGTGTTTCAATACTGCTGATGTTTTGACGGAATCAAATGCTTTCTAATAGTCTATAAATGCCATACATAGTGGTTAATTACATGGATATGGTCAGTTGTTGGATACCCGCCTCTAAAACCTACCTGATTTCTTTTTTGATTAAAGACTATCAGTCTTTCTATTGAGCCTAATAGGATTTATTTTAATATTTTATAAATTACTGAGAGTGAACTTATTGGGTAGTAATCCCTCAGATTTTTTGTGTCTCCCAATTTATGAATCAGTATAATGATAAACATTTTCCAAGCTGTAGGTATAGAACATTCTTGCAGACATTTCGTGTCAGTTCAGTTTTGCTACTATGAAATCTCCTCCACCTATTAATGAATAAATATATAGGCCATCTTCTGCTGGTTTGCCTCTTTTCATGCCTTTTAATGCTTTCTTTGCTTCTACTATTACTTTGGGTAGCAGCTGAGGTTTTTCATTATTTCCATTGGCAAAATTACTTCTTATATCACTAATGTGTAGCATTGTATAGAAATCCTCTGCAATTTCGATCATTCCTCCATTTTGTTAATATTATTCATCCCTTAGATCACATATCTAAAGTCTTATTTTCATCAATTTGATGCTTCTTTTTTTCTTTCTTTCACGTTTCATCAATTATGGTCTTATTGTGTATATGAATCTCTTGGATTTTAGTCTGTTTATTGTTTTTGATAGGTCTGCTGATGCTATTTCATCTCTCTTGAATGTAATCCTCACTCCAAATCTTCTGTTTATTAGGTTTTCTGTGTTATGATAGTTTTCTTTGATCTTGTTTATGAACTTTTCCACTTATCTCTTGTGATGATTCCAGTACAAATTTTGTTAAATAACTTTTCATTTCTTCTTCTTTATATATATATATATATATATATATATATATATATATATATATATATATATATATATATATATATATATATGTGTGTATATATATACATACATATATATATATATATATATATATATATATATATATATATATATATATATATATATATATATATATATATATGTATATATACACATATATATATATACATATATATATATATATATATATATATATATATATATATATATATATATATATATTCACATGTATAAATATAAATATATATACAGTATGTTTATATATTTCTATATATATATGTATATATAAATATATATATATATATATATATATATATATATATATATATATATATATATATATATATATATATATATATATATATATATATACATGATATATATATATACACACACACACACACATATATATATATATATATATATATATATATATATATATATATATATATATATATATATATATATATATATATATATGTAATATTAACGAATGCATAATTTATTTTGATATAAAACATCAGTTTGTCTATACATATAATAGGTTAGAGTTCATAAATTCAGAATAACATTTAATTAAAATTGCAAAGAAGTGTAACTTTGTATTATCATCAGGACAATATGGAGACAAGACGGCACAATGAAATGCATATTCCATCATCCTTCAAAATAATTGAATTGAAATCCTAAAAGTCAAGGAGGTAAGAACTCCGGCAAAATATTATTCTCCTTCATTTGAAAGACGAAATTCAGAGATTCGATCGATGGAAGGATTAGGGAGATATTTTTGTTCCTAGGAGTGTTTTCTTTCTTTTAATGATGTCATATATCCGACTTTTAGTGTCTCTATAAACAGAAATTTAGACGATAGTGAAGGATGTTGTTCCATTTCGACGAAATGAATGTTAAATTAATCGTAATAATCACCATAATTTTGTATTATGGCTTTCTGCTTTCTGAACATCTTTCAAAAGAGAGTAATGAATCTATGTCCCCAGGTCAACTTCTTTCTAATAACATTCAAATTAGTGAGATATGCAGAAAGAAATATGACGAAGCTTGCAAACACACACAGGCTGCATTTGTATATTTCTTGTCTTCATATTTTAATCCTCTGATACCCAGGGAATGCAGAGGTCCTCAATGAATTCGCGCTATGTATCTCTTTCCCTTTGCCATCTCTCAGAACTCAATCCAATTCTCAGATCCAAGCTCCCTTCACGTTGTCATCAGCCACGTTAATCTTGGTCTAGTACGTCCTCTCGTTCCCACCGGCTTCCATTCAGGTATATCCTGGACTAACTCATGTACCTTTCTTAAAATATGCCCCATACCTCTCCATCTTGATAATCTGACCATATCGTTCACATTGGGCACCTCTACCACCTCATGAATTACCACATTTGTTATATGCTGCGGCTATTTGATTCCCAAAATCCCTTTTAATGCTTCATCATAAAAGGCAAAAAATTTTGTAATAGTTGTTTTAAGGCTATACTACGATTGGTGCCCATAAGTTAATATCGATTTTATAAGTAATATATATATATATATATATATATATATATATATATATATATATATATATATATATATATATATATATATATATATATATATATATATATATATATATATATATATATATAGATTTTGTTGTGAACTGATATTCAACTTAACCTCCGAACAGTAGAAATATTTATTCATGGAAATTGGTAAATCGATAGACAAATGAACATATGCATTCATTCACATGCTTCGACAGTGTTTCTGACGTATGGTTCTTGGTATTATTGAAAGAAAGAAAACTCTCCACGTAACAAAATTATATCCCTAATCAATCATTAAATGTAATCTCTGGATTTCGTCTTTCAAAAGGAGAAAAATTTTTTTCGGAGTTCTTACCTCCTTCACTTTTAGGATTTCATTTCAATTATTTTGAAGGATGATGAAGTATGCATTTCATTGTGCCGTCTTGTCTCCATATTGTCCTGATGATAATACAAAGTTCGACTTCTTTGCAAATTTAATCAAATGCTATTCTGAATTTATGAAATCTAGCGTATTTTGTTGTACTTGATCCTTACGTACATGAGTAAATTGATGGGTGATATTAAAATAAATGAGGCATTCATAAGTATATATATATATATATATATATATATATATATATATATATATATATATATATATATATATATATATATATATATATAATCAAATGCTATTCTGAATTTATGA
>NC_090736.1:18707285-18709785 GCF_036898095.1 Palaemon carinicauda | reverse complement strand
TCAATTGTTGTTTGCAGATGATACTGTACTGGTTGCAAACACAGAAGAGAAGCTTCACCGACTAGTGACAGAATTTGGAAGGGTGTGTGAGAGAAGGAAGTTAAGAGTTAATGTTGGTAAGAGTAAGGTTATGAGATGTACGAGAAGGGAAGGTGGGTGCAAGGTTGAATGTCATGTTGAATGGAGTGTTACTTGAGAAGGTGGATCAGTTTAAGTACTTAGGGTCTGTTGTTGTAGCAAATGGTGGAGTGGAAGCACATGTACGTCAGAGAGTGAATGGAGGTTGCAAAGTGTTGGGGGCAGTTAAGGGAGTAGTAAAAAATAGAGGCTTGGGCATGAATTTAAAGAGAGTTCTATATGAGAAAGTGATTGTACCAACTCTGATGTATGAATCGGAGTTGTGGGGAATGAAAGTGATGGAGAGACAGAAATTGAATGTGTTTGAGATGAAGTGTCTAAGGAGTATGTGTGGGGTATCTCGAGTAGATAGGGTTAGGAACAAAGTGGTGAGGGTGAGAACGGGTGTAAGAAGCTAGCAGCTAGAGTGGATATGAATGTGTTGAGGTTGTTTGGCCATGTTATGCGAATAGAAAATGGCTGTCTGCTAAAGAAGGTGATGAATGCAAGAGTTGATGGGAGAAGTACAAGAGGAAGGCCAAGGTTTGGGTGGATGGATGGAGTGAAGAAAGCTCCCGGTGATAGGAGAATAGATATGAGAGAGGCAAGAGAGCGTGCTAGAAATAGGAATGAATGGTGAGAGATTGTGACACAGTACCGGTAGGCCCTACTGCTTTTTCCGGTGCCTTAGATGACCGTGGAGGTAGCAGCGGTAGGGGATTCAGCATTATGAAGCTTCATCTATGGTGGATAACGGGTGAGGGTGGGCTGTGGCACCCTAGCAGTACCAGCTGAACTCGGTTAAGTCCCTTGTCAGGCTGGGAGGAACGTAGAGAGTAGAGGTCCCCTTTTTGTTTTGTTTCATTTGTTGATGTCGGCTACCCCCAAAAATTGGGGGAAGTGTCTTGGTATATGTATGTATGTATGTATATTATACACACACACACACACACACACACATATATATATATATATATATATATATATATATATATATATATATATATTTGTACATATATATATATATATATATATATATATATATATATATATATATATATATATATATATATATATATATATATATATATATATATATTTGTATATATATATATATATATATATGTATATATATATATATATATATATATATATATATATATATATATATATATATATATATATATATATATATATATATCCGCACGCATATGTATGTCTGTGTGCATGTCTGTGTAAGCATGCATATATGTGTGTATGCATATAAAGTGTTTCTCTTATACAGTTTTCAATAAATGCTAAAATTATTGTGACATCAATTATTTTAATTCAACTCTTTTCTACTTTTCTGCACCTTTCCTTGATTGGAATTCTGAATGAGAAGACAAAATTTGTTTCTGTGATGGCCCATTTATTAAACTCTAGTAATTAACTTTTCCTTGAAAGACTAAAAATGATACAGGTCTCTAGAAAAGTGTTGCTTTGAAATACTCGATGCCACAAATCCTTTGGCATTTAATAAAAACACGCAAATGAACTATTATAATATATACTTATTTAAAACACACACACACACACACACACACACACATATATATATATATATATATATATATATATATATATATATATATATATATATATATATATATATATATATATATATATATATACTTATATTAATATATCATCATCTCCTACGCCCAGTGACGCAGAGGGCCTCGGTTAGATTTTCTCACTTGTCTTTATTTTGAGCTTTTAAATCAATAATTCACCATTCATCATCTACTTCACGCTTTATAGTCCTTAGCCATGTAGGGCTTCGTATTCCAACTCTTCTAGTGCCTTGTGGAGCCCAGTTGAAAGTTTAGTGAACTAATCTCTCTTGGGAAATGCGAAGAGCATGGCCAAACCATCTCTATCTTCCCCTCACTTTGATCTCATCCACGTATGGTACTCGAGTGATCTTTCTTATAGTTCATTTTTAATTCTGTCCTGCTATTTAACTCCCAATATTATTCTAAGAGCATTGTTCTCAAATCTACGAAATCTGTTGGATATTGTTTCATTATCATATCACGACTCATGTCCATACAATAACACTGACCTCACTAAACGGATATATAACTTGCTATTTAAATGTAATTTTAGGGTATTTTATTTCCTAATTTTACTCAACCTAACCATTGTCTGATTTGCTTTATTCAATCTTTCACCAAACTTGAATTCTAATCATCCTGTATTAGTGATCATTGTTCCTGAATATATTAATGATTATAACTCATTAATCCTTTCTCCTTCCAATGATATTTAATCTTCCATTGCAGATTCTGTTCTCATAAAATCTGTCTTTTATTTTGTTTATCTTGACCTAGTCTCTTGT
>NC_090736.1:18682285-18692285 GCF_036898095.1 Palaemon carinicauda | reverse complement strand
TTTTCCATAGTCCTGATTGGGAGGAGAAGATAGGTGATCTTAGTAAGAGCCATTTAATGATAATTGGTGAATATCTTGGGTTGCCTATTGTCGCAGGTGTGAAGAAAGGGAGTTTGTTGCTTCAGGTAATGAAGGCTATGCAAGGTAGAATAGCAGGTCCAAGTTTAGCTGAACCAGAGTCAATTAAGGATAAGATAGCTTTGCAAAAGATAGAAATGGAAAAGTTGAAGTTACAGTTAGAAATGGGTAAGACTGAAGTAGCTAATAGGGAAAGAGAGAGGCTTCATGAGAGGGAACGGGAAAAGCTTAGAATAGCGCAGGAACAGGTTAGAGTAGAACAGTAAAAGCTTAGGTTAGATCAGGAAAAAGAATTGGAAAAGCTTAGAATAGCGCAGGAACAGGTGAGAGTAGAACAGGAAAGGGCTAGATTAGAGTACGAGAGAGAACAGGAAAGGGCTAGATTAGAGTACGAGAGAGAACAGGAGAAGGTTAGGTTAGATCAGGAAAGAGAATGGAAATTAGGAGAATGGAACATGAATTACAGGTACTTCGGCTGAAGCGACCAGAAGCGGAAGATAGGTTTAATATTGGCAGCGCAATTAAGCTGGTACCAATATTTAATGAATCCGATGTCGCAGAATTTTTCTCTGCATTCGAAAAATTAGCAAGAAAACTGAGTTGGCCGGAATCAATGTGGACTACCTTAGTTCAATGCAGATTGATCGGTAAGGCACAGAAGGTTTATGCAGCGCTAAGCGAAGAGACGAGTGCAGAGTACGAACAGGTCAAAGAGATAATATTGAAGGCTTATGAACTGGTACCGGAGGCGTACCGTCAACGCTTTCGTAACTTGCGTAAACTGTATAACTGCACATTTGTTGAATTTGCTAGAGAGAAAGTAAGTGCGTTTTTAGATTGGTTAAAAGCGAAGGGTATTAATGATTTTGAAAGTTTAAAGGAACTAATATTAATTGAGGAATTTAAAAATCACATTGGGATGGAACTTAAAGTACATTTAGAAGACTTGAAATTGGAAACTATAGAAGCAGTAGCGGTTGCTGCGGACGAATATACTTTATCGCATAAGTCAGTAAATCGTTTTTCATCGAGACTCGATAAATGGGATAAAGGTAAGAAGGGCGAGAAAGCAGCGGTAACGTCTGGTAAGTCGGATGGAGGGAGTTCTCCAAAGAAGGCAAAGTCATCACCAAGTAGGGGTGGAAGTGAAATCATTTGTTTTTTCTGCAGGAAAAAGGGCCATGTTAAGGCTGATTGTACTGCCTGGAAAGGGCAGGGTAAGTCAAAGCCGGTAGGCTTGATTGGTAAGGTTGCTGGGAGCAGGTCCCAGGTAAGTAGTTGCTTCAGTAAGTACGTCGCAGAAGGCGAGGTTTTCGCTAAAGACCGGTCAGGGTCTGGAAGGCGGGTGAGAATACTACGGGACACTGGCGCAGCCCAGTCGGTAATCTTACGGTCCTCATTGCCCTGGGACTTCAGAGAGGAGGAGCCAGAGTATGTAGTATTAGGTGGATTTCCTAATACGGTAGTAGCGTGTCCTCTGGGTGAGTTTTGGGTAGACTCAAGGTGGATTAATGGACCTATGAAGTTGGCAATGGTGGATGTATTACCCATAAGCAATGTTGATATTGTGTTGGCTAACGATATAGAGGCAGGTACGGTATGTGATTGACCGGTTGTGCAATGCAGGTATGCTGACCCCGTTAGTGAAGTTGAACCGGTAATGGTTGTGACTCGCTCGGCAGCGCATTCATCTGGGATAGAGGATGAAGGGTTAGGCTTGGATAGTCTAGAGGAGCTGTCAGAGGGAGGGGTTTCTGGGTTAAGTGCTTCTGCAAGTCCTAGTCTGGTCTCTGAGTGGGATAGCTCAGTAGGGTGGGATAGGGAATCACTTAGGTTAGCTCAGAAGGAGGAGTTTGGAGAATTAGGAGTGGAGGTAGACTCTGATTTGAGTAGACCTCGGTATCTGTGGGAAGACGGCATCCTACTGAGGGTGAGTAGGTCAACTGTGGTTCCATCTGATGATTGGGAGGTAAGGAAACAGGTGGTAGTGCCCCATAAATATAGGGACAAGATTTTATGGTTGGGACACGAGGATGTGTTCGCAGGTCATTTTGGAATTGGAAAGACTTTTAGGAAACTTGCTGAACACTTTTATTGGCCAAAGATGAGATCTGAGGTAAAAAGGTTTGTTAATTCTTGCAAAACTTGTCAACTGGTTGGTAAACCCAATCAGAAAATCCCTAAGGCACCTTTAAAACCAATTCCAGCAGTAGGGGAACCTTTTCAGGAAATTTTGATTGACATTGTAGGCCCATTGCCTAAAACCAGCAGTGGTAATCAATACATACTAACTATAATGGATCGAATGTCTAGGTACCCGGAAGCAGTGCCCTTGAGGAGTTTTAAGAGTAAGCAGGTCATCAATGCATTAACAAACTTCTTTTCCAGGTTTGGTTTGCCCAAGACGATTCAATCTGATTGCGGGACTAATTTTACAAGTAAAGATTTTTGTAAAAGTTTACAGGAGTTGAAGGTTCAACATATCAGGTCATCGCCTTACCATCCAGAAAGCCAGGGACAGATTGAGCGATTCCATCAGACGCTGAAATCCATGTTAAAAAAATATTGTGGGGATAATCCGGGAGGATGGGATAAAGTTCTCCCGTATTTACTTTTTGCTTTTAGGTCTGTACCAAGTGATGTAATGGGTTTCACCCCCTTTGAATTAGTTTTTGGTCACAAGGTAAGGGGTCCTTTGGATGTGATAAGAGAGAGTTGGGAGGGGAGTCACCCTAACGTAAGCTTGATAGAGTTCTTGAGAGAGTCCAGGAGTAAGTTAACTAAGGCATGGGAATTTGCTAAGAATAATCTAGTAATTGGTCAGGGGAAGATGAAGGAAAAGTACGACATAAAGACCAGAGTTAGGGAATTTCAGGTTGGGGATAAGGTACTTTCTCTGCTGCCAATTCCAGGAAATCCCTTAACGGCAAAGTTTTCAGGTCCATGGAAGGTTGCAAAGGTAGTTAGTAGTCTTAACTACCTGATAGAAACACCAGACAGGCGACGTAAGTATCAACTATGCCATGCAAATATGTTGAAGCCTTTTGTTGAGCGTGTGAGTAAGGAACCAATCTTATTACTCAATAGGGTTGAGCCCAATGTTTTAGGTCCCAGCATTGATATGCCATGGCCCAGAAATAATCAGGAAATGCTAAGTAATTTGTCTGGGAATTTGCTACACTTAGAAAGGGATCAGAGGGAGTCTGTGGTAAATTTATGTGAATCTTTTCCAGAATTATTTCAGGATTCTCCAGGGCTTACCAATGTATTGAGTCACGATGTGGAAGTGGGAAATGCTAAGCCCATCAAGCAAGCCCCCTATAGGACCAATCCAGTAAAAAGAGAGATTATTGACAAGGAAGTAGAGTATATGTTGGAGCACAATTTAATTGAAGACAGTAATAGTCCATGGTCTTCTCATGTAGTCTTAGTGAAGAAGGAGGGAGGTGAGTACCGGATGTGCTTTGATTACAGGAGAATTAATGCAGTCACTGAGGCTGACAGATTTCCTCTTCCTCGAGTAGAGGACTGTATTAATGAAATAGGGAATGCTCAGTATATTAGTAAATTTGACTTGTTAAAAGGATACTGGCAAGTTCCATTGACTAAGCGGGCTAGGGAGGTATCCGCATTTGTAACTCATGAAGGGTTGTATGCCTGTAATGTTATGCCTTTTGGCATGAAAAACGCCTCTGCTACATTCCAGCGTTTAATGAATAAGATTGTGGGTAGACTGGAAGGAGTAGTGGTCTATATTGATGATATCATCGTGTATAGCCATGATTGGGCTACACACATAAAGAGGATGGAGAAACTGTTTGTTAAGCTCAAGCAAGCAGGGTTGGTGATTAATTTGGCAAAGTGTGACATAGCAAAGGCGAAGGTAGTCTACTTGGGACATGAAGTAGGTCAGGGTAAAGTACTACCAAAGTCTGCAAATGTAGAGGCAATTGTAAATTTTCAGGTGCCGGATAACAAGAAAGCCATTCGCAGGTTTCTGGGAATGATAGGCTACTATAGAAAATTTATAATTAATTTTTCCCAAATAGCTAATCCTTTAACTAATTTATTGCAGAAAGGAGTGGAATTCCAGTGGTTGAGCGCGTGTCAAGAGTCGTTTGATAAGTTAAAATCCACCTTATTAACTAATCCAATTTTGAAAGCCCCTAATTTTCAGGTACCATTCAAGTTGGCAATAGATGCCAGTGATGTGGGTGTTGGAGCTGTCTTGTCACAGGTGGAGGACCAGGTAGAACATCCAGTGGCTTTCTTCTCAAAGAAATTAACTAAACCACAACAGAATTATTCCACCATAGAGAAGGAAACCTTGAGCCTGATTCTCGCTCTTGAACATTTTGAGGTTTATCTTTCCAGCTGCAGGACACCGATTGAAGTCTGGACCGATCATAATCCTTTAACTTTTTTGAAAAAGTTTAAGAGTCACAATCAGAGATTGTGTAGGTGGAGCTTATTGTTGCAGGAATGGATCTGGATATTAAGCACATCTCTGGGAAAGAGAACGTTGTTTCAGATGCCTTATCCCGCTGATTTCTTGTGATAATGAAATTTTTCACATTTCAGGAGATTGTTTTTTTTTTTTTTTTGTTATTGTTAGGATGACACTAGTTAAAGTATTAAAATTATTAGTGTTCAGATTATATTTTGAAGGGTAAATTAACCAGCTAGTTTTGATAAACTAAATAGGGGTTGCTTTGACTTGAGACTTTATCTATCAATTTTTATTCCATAAAAATTTTTATTTAAGGGGGGAAATGTAACAAACTATACCGGGGGTTTTGATTAATTTATCTTAATTGATAAAGTAATATTTTGAGTGTCACCTAAAGTCACTTTAATTTAATTTCTTTTCATCGCCATCTAGTGGTTGATGTATTAGGCTAAGATTGGTACGTCACCCATGGAATGTTTTGTTTTGTTTTCCATGTTGACTGTTTGGGAGTGTTGGGCGAAGTGACGAGGGACCTTTTATTGGAGGTAAATGGAAGTGAGGAAATAGCTGCCATCTTCAAACTTGAAGATCTCACCGTGAGTTGGCTCTTCAACCGCTGGAGATTACTAGTGGGAGTGATCCAGTGTCTTCAGTGAAGGAGGCGGTGGAGGATTTGATCGCCGCCTTTGGAGGAGCAACTCAGCAGCAGTTAAATGCTATCACTTTCTCCTGTGTATGGTGAGGGTTTGCTGTAATTGTGTGTTACCAGCGGGGAGAAGGACTCTCCACGGACCAGAACCCATCACTACTGTACCCGTTAAAGCTGAGACCTATCTTCCTTTTGGTAAGGGTAGTGATTTTGGTTTGCCTCCATTTCATCTCTGAAGGAGTAGAGGGCGGCGCCTTTAGTGATTTTTCACCGCTGTTTGTGTTGCGCTACGCGGTTAGCGTAAACAAGGTCTCGTCCATGATTGGTCTTCTGACTTTATTCGTCTCTGTGAAAGCCTACATCAGGAGTGTTTTCATTTCCGTGTTAATGTAGGTTAACTATTAATGTAATTTATGTGTATTGTGGGGATGGGAAGTTTTGCCTAGATTTGTATAAAGAGGGGTAGAGTTAAGGTTCCGAGACTTTCTTGCTCTTTTCTATCAGTCAATGTAATCGTGTAATTTGTCGGGTGAATGGTAGGTTGCGAGGTTATTCTTTCCTTTTACTGTTGTCTTGCCTTTCCGTGTCGTTGTTGATGAATGGGTCCTATATGTGTTTGTTGTACTGTGCTTGTGGATTGATATCTTCCCATTTAAAGTGATTTTCTGTGTTATTTTGTTTGTAAATAAATATTCAATATGACTCTTGCAGTGTTTTATGATTACCCACTCCTTTAATATCACTGTTACATATTATTGCTAGCTCTGGCTGTGAAGAAAACTTAAAGAACTTGGCCCTCACTGGGTCCGTGCGTAACAATATATATATATATATATATATATATATATATATATATATATATATATATATATATATATATATATATATATATATATATATATATATATATATATATATATATATATATATATATATATATATATATATATATATATATATATATATATATATATATATATATATATATATATATATATATATATATTATACATATATATGTATATATATACATACATAATATATATATATATATATATATATATATATATATATTTATACATATATATGTATATATATACATACATAATATATATATATATATATATATATTTATACATATATATGTATATATATGTATATATATATATATATATATATATATATATATATATATTTATACATATATGTATATATATATATATATATATATATATATATATATATATATATATATATATATATATATATATATATATATAGTGTATATATGGCTTTGTAAGAATTTGTAGGGATACTAGAATGAGCTTTTCCTCACTCTCTGTTTGGCCCATAACAGTTGACCACCTACCAGATACAAATTAATTTGATTTGTAAGATACAGACGTAGATTGCTCATAATTCTATATCTAACATAATATGAAGTAACAGTAGCTGAATTAGCAAATTTAGTCGTTTACAATTAGTGAATAAATTGAGCACCAAATCCTGTGTTCTCTCTCTCTCTCTCTCTCTCTCTCTCTCTCTCTCTCTCTCTCTCTCTCTCTCTCTCTCTCTCTCTTTCAGGCCAGTCCAATAACACATAAACTCGAAGTAACGTTGTTCTAAAGTAAACATTAAATCAAGGTCTCCCTCCATCAGCAAAATCATGTTAGTTCGCAAAGTTGGGAGAAACTTTGGTCTGCATCTTCTGGGTGGATTCCCGACAGAGGCTTCCGTTCTTGTGCAAAGTTTCAAGAACTGAATAAGATGTATCGAAAAGTATCCTTGCAAAAGTGGTCTGTGGAACTATAAAGTTTGCTAAGGATAAACATTTTTGCAAAAGGGATCTATTGAGAATATGTTCATAAGGCTGTCAAGAATGTTAAGAACTGTGATCTGGATAAATACTCTTCCAAAAAGGATCCGTTAAGATTTTGTGGATAAGGCTATCAAGAATGTTAGAGTATGCTGAGGATAAATATTCTTTCAAAATGGATCTGGAATTAAGAATGTGTTGATAAGGCTGTCAAGAATGTTAAAAAGTGTACCAAGGATAAATATTCTTCCACAATGGATCTGTTAAGAATGTGTTGATGAAGCTGACAAGAGTGTTGTGAATTGATAGATAAATTATCTCTAATAGAAATATTTTATTATGTGAAGGAGTGTTAATACCCATCTTTTTAGGCAAATTATATTGAAAGATGAAGGTGATCATGGAGACATAAGAAGCTAAAAAGAAAGCCATTTTAAGATGTATCAAATATAGCTATTCTACTGTAATTAAAACTAGAGTAATATCATTAGGGAAACCTTGTCTATTGCTATAGTATACATCATTGGGAGATTTTTAGAAAGTACCTCTGTTACGGTCACATGTGGCAGCCGATGTGGTAACGTCCCTGACTGGTGAACGCCAGACTGTGGTTTGAGTCCCGCTCAAAGTCGTTAGTTCCTTTGGTCGCTGTAATCTCACCACGCTTGTGAGTTACAAATGGTGGTTATTGGGGAGCCTTAGGTCTATCTGCTCAATCATCAGCAGCCATTGCCTGGCCCTGCTTGGTCCTAGATTGGGTAGAGAGAGGTCCTAGTACATAGTCCTGTTTAATAGGGCAATATCTCTGTCCCTTGGCTTTGCCATTCATGAGTGGCCTTATAAAAATAATAATTTGATCAATATTACCTGCAAAATTTAATACGAAATAATTTAAAGCAGTTACAGGAACTGCTTGGTAAGAATTTTTTATATTGCGACTCAATAGTTGAATTCAGGTTTACTTCACCTTAACATGTAAAACATTTTTCCATATATCCCTTCCTTCATTTTTCATTGCAACTTTTTAGTAACCATTTATCACCATGGTGTTTTACTTGCAATCTGTATCCCTCATCTAAGAGACATAAACTTATTTATCTTCTTTACATTTGAGGTCTTTAAATTGTCAAGGTATAAAGATAGATGAAATTGACTACGGAATCGTGGCATAAAACTAAAGTTTTAATTCGTATTTACAAAATGAATGGGGAAACTGATTTGTATACAACTAAAGTATCAATATTGTAGTCACAAAGAGAGAGAGAGAGAGAGAGAGAGAGAGAGAGAGAGAGAGAGAGAGAGAGAGAGAGAGAGAGAGATCATTTAACTTATTAAATTTAAAGTTTTATAGTGAAACTTTTATATCTTCGATAACAACGAAATGTGTTTAAGGAATTTAACTAAAAAAACTACAAATATAGATTTTCACCGAGTGTTATTATTATTATTATTATTATTATTATTATTATTATTATTATTATTATTATTATTATTATTATTATTATTATTATTATTATTATTATTATTATTATTATTACTTGCTAAGCCACAACCCTAATTGAGAAAGCAGGATGCTATAAGTCTTATGGCACCAACTGGGAAAATACCCTATTGATGAAAGGAAATATGGAAACTACAAGTGTGGTGATTAACAATTAAAATGAATATTTTAAGTGCAGTAACAACACTAAAATAAATCTTTGATATACAAACTATAAAAACTTAAAAACACACACAAAAAAAACAAGAGGAATAGAAGTAAGATATAATAGTTTGCTCGAGTGAATCCTCAAGCAAGAGAATTCTACCCGAAGACAGTGAAAGACCATGGCAATATGCAAGACTCTAAATAACGTATGTACAGCTAAGTAAGAATATTAAAGGTGTTTTATAAAGCAAAGAGAGGTTAATATTGTATAGAAACTTTCTTATCTTTCATTTCAGTGTCTCTGCACACTTGATTCTTACACTCTCTTAGAGTACCAGAGTGAAGAAATTTAAATTAAGAATGGTAAACCACGCAATACATATGACGCCTCAATATTTACATATAATTTTGTACAATAACAAATGGGATTTTTCATCCTGTTATGTGTCCATTCAAATGCATACCATTGATTTTTTTTTTTAATTATTTCATCTAGGTAAACAAACCAATTAATTATAGTCATTAGTGCGAATTCAAATGCAATACTAGGATTTTGTTTTTAATTTCATCTAGGTAAAAAATCAATAATTTATTGATATTGGTGTGCATTCAAATGTATTCCATGAACTTTGTTTTCTTTAAATTTCATCTAGGTAAAAAATCAATAATTTATAGACATTGATGTGCATTTAAATGCATACCATGATTTTTTTTATTTTTCTTATTTCATCTAGGTAAACAAATCAATCATTTATAGACACTGGTTTGCAATTATTCCTAAGCATGACCTTTATGCAAATAGATTCGTAATATATCAAGATTCAAAAGCACTGACTCAGAAACACTTAAAAATTTGCATTGGAAAACGGTAATTGTGCGGCAACATTTATTCCGGGTTTTTCACAGTTTTGAAAACGGATGTATTGACGTAAAGGAGTGATATTACGGTCACCAACCAGTAAACGATAATATCAAAGTAAGGTAAAATTACGGTCGCCTGTATTTTACTGAAATACGGTGGAGAACAGCATATTTTTACGGAGAATTTCCGATGAGAATCATGTTTTTTTTTTTTTGTTTTTTTTTTTTTTACAGCGAAGATACCTCATGAAAACAAATAGCTGTCGATTCCCTAACCCCCCCCCCCCCCGCCCCACCCCAACGAATGTTTATATGCTTCTCAATCTTTCCAAGATCTTCTTTTTCCAGTATTTATCAGGATTTCCAGGACGTGCCTCTTTAACTCTGGCGGGGATGAAGTAGCTGGGGAATGTATCGCTCCTGAACATAATGTTAGTTTGGGCTTAGGGTATAAGTGAGAGATGATGGTGCAGGTTTTTACGGAATGTGTTTTATGTT
>NC_090736.1:18672285-18679785 GCF_036898095.1 Palaemon carinicauda | reverse complement strand
CAATTGGTAATGATATTTATGAAACTGATTCTTAGTTTGATTAACTTCGAAAAGTTTGAAATCTTACCATCAATTTGTTATTTCTTGACCAGGAAATTAAACACAATATATCTCCATTCTTTTTTTCACTGGTGTTGATTGATTTTTTCTATTTCATATCATCTTTTTTTTTTTCTTTTCCTTTTCTAAATCCTTTTTTCATATTTCATTCCATGGGAGGGAGATATATTGTTTTTTCTGATGTTTCTTCTGCTGTCAAATTTTCAATTCGATTTATCTCAGTCATTTCTGGGCCAAAGGACTTGAAATTTCGCACAAAGGGCTAGTGGGCAAATACCCAGGCGTGTTTATGATTTTTTATACTTATATTTCGAATAATTAAATTGATGTTTTTTCTGTCATTTTCTTATAAAAATTTATATTTTGGTCTCCCGTGCCTTGATTTATAACCGAATAACCTGAAATTTGATATGAACGTGCCTTAGATAAATAAATACTAAAAGGAAGTCATCAATATTTCAGAATGATTTATCTTAGTGTTTTTCGGCTATTTTTTTTTTTGTTTACCCCAAATTTGCATTTTTTGCACCTATGGCCTGGTAATTAAACCATATGACCTGAAATTGGGCGTGGAAATGCCTATAATATATGCCCACAGTACATCATTGACAATTTTTGCATACACCATTTCAAAATTATTTATTTTGTAAATTATCGGATCCATTTCTGGAAAAGATTAATATGGGTCACTTCATGGTTGCATGAGGGAGGGAGATGGATTGAAATATGCTGTATTCGTTTGGCAAATGTGCCTTTATAGTATTTCAAATTTTCATCTTTTGATTACTCGGGACTACTCGATAATCTATAATTCCACAGAAACTAAAGATTTCTACGACTGTGTTTGCTCTGTAAATGTAACTTTTGATATTTAATGAATGAAACTTGCAAGGAAAATCAGTTTTATAAGAGATAAGGTTGATCAAATAGAAACGAAGACTGATACATCGAACAAATAACGTTGTTGTACATTTAATCAGTAATGGTAATTCACCTGTTACTTTTTATTGGTGAATTATTTTTTTTCTAGAATTTATAGTTCTTGCCAATCAGCTACATTGGAAGATTCTGTCAATCGAATTAATTTATAGTGTTCTTCATTCTGTTATATTTGCATACCTTTTACTTTGCGTACAACATTCATCCATACAGCAAGAATATACAACATCATCATCATCACCTCTTCCTACGTCAATTGACGCATAGCGCCTCGGTTAAAATTCGCCAGTCATACTTATACATTTATCATCTCCTACTTTGTGCTTCATAATCTTCAGCCATATAGGCCTGTGTCTTCTAACTCTTCTAGTGCCTTGTGGAGCCCAGTTGAAAGTATGGTGAACTAATCTTTTGTGGGGAGTGCTAAGAGCATGAACAAACCATCTCCATCTACCCCTCACCATGATCTAAATCTACAGTTAATACTCAGGTAATCTCTCTTATATTTTCATTTCTAATCCTGTCCTGCCATTCAACACCCAGTATCCTTCTGAGGGCTTTGTTCTTAAATCTACAAAATCTGTTGGATATTGTTTCATTGTCATACCACGACACATGTCCATACAGTAGCATTGATCTCACTAAACTGATATCTAGCCTTTTTTTTTTATAAGTAATTTCAGGCGATTCGATTTCCAATATTTACTTAACCTTAACCATTGTCTGATTTTCTTTGTTCAATACTTCATTAAATAACAATTTTAAACATCATGTATTAGAGATCATAGTCCCTGAATATTTAGATGATTCTACCTCATTAATTATTTCTCCTTCCAATGACAGAATATATACAATTTTCTTTTCCTACAAAAATGCATATTTTTATACACTGTAAATAGTAAATATTTATTTAAAAAGTCATGGTGTATAACTACGAAATTTTATGCTGAAAATAACAATTAATGAATTTTTTTTCTCCTGATGAATCCCCTACAGCTGCTACCTCCACGGTCATCTAAGGCATCGGAGGCAGCAGCAGGGCCTACCGGAACTGCGTCACAATCGCTCGCCATTCATTCCTATTTCTAGCACGCTCTCTTGCCTCTCTCACATCTATATGCAATTTTTTTCCTACAAAAATACATATTTTTGTACGCTGTATATAGTAAATATTTATTTAAAATGTCATGGTGTATAACGTCAAAATCTTATGCTGAAAATAACAAATAATGAATTTATGTTTTTTCTGCTGAATCCCCTACTGCTACTACTTCTGCGGTCATCTAAGGCATCGGAGGCAGCAGCAGGGCCTACCGGAACTGCGTTACAATCGCTTGCCATTCATTCCTATTTCTAGCACGCTCTCTTGCCTCTCTCACATCTATCCTCCTATCACCCAGAGCTTTCTTCACTCCATCCATCCACCTGGTGTGAGACGAAAATAAAAGGAAAGGGTGAAGTGATGTTTGGTGAAATGTCTGGTAGAGTGTCTGGGATTGAAAGGGGAAGAGCGAGAAAGGGTGTTGCTTTATTGCTTAGTGAATGGATGACAGGTAAAGTAGTGGAATGGAAGGAGATATCATCTAGGTTAATGCAGGTAAGGGTTAGGTTGGGTAGGGAATGTTGGGCGTTTGTCAGTGCAAATGGGACAGGTATTGAGAAAAGTGAAGAAGAGCGGAATGAGTTCTGGAATGAATTAACTAGGTGTGTAGAAGGACTGAGTAGAAGGAATTATGTAGTTGTCATGGGTGATTTAAATACTAGAGTGGGCGGTGGAGAGGTAGAAGGTGTCATTGGGAAGTATGGCGTACCAGGTGAAAATGAGAGTGTTGAGCAAGAGATGGTGATAAGTAATAGCTTTTTCAAAAAGAAAGATATAAATAAGTATGCATGGGTAAGAGTGGCAAATGGAACAGTAGTAGAAAGGGCATTAATGGATTATGTGTTCATAACTAAAAGAATGTTTGGAAGATTGAAAGACGTGCACGTGTTTAGGGGTATGGCTAACGGTATGTCTGATAATTTTTTGGTGGAAGGAAAATTAGTTGTAGCAAAAGAGTGGGGGGATAGAGTAGGTGAATGTAAAAGGGAGCTAGTGAGGGTTGAAGAGATAATAAAACCGGGGGTAAAAAGTAAATATCAGGAAAGGTTGAAAATGACATATGACGAAGTGAGAGTAAGAGAAACTGGCAAGTTAGAGGAGGAGTGGAAGTTAGTAAAAGAAAATTTTATTGGGATTGCAAGTGATGTGTGTGGCAAGAAGGTTGTTGGAGGCAGCATGAGGAAGGGCAGTGAATGGTGGAATAAAGGAGTGAAGGTAATAGTGGAAGAGAAAAAGAGGGCTTTTGAAGAATGGCTGCAGAGTAATAGTGTAGAGAAGTATGAAAAATATAAAGAGAAAAATGTGGAAGTAAAGCGCAAGGTACGTAAGGCAAAGAGGGCAGCTGACCTGAGGTGGGGTCAGGGATTGGGTCATTCATATGAAGAGAATAAAAAGAAGTTTTGGAAAGAAGTGGAGAGAGTAAGGAAAGCTGGCTCAAGAATTGAAGAGACAGTGTAAGATGGAAATGGGAGGTTGTTAAAAGGAGAGGAGGCAAGGAAAAGATGGGAGGAATATTTTGAAAGTTTACTGAATGTTGAGGATAATAGGGAGGCAGATATAATTGCTGTTGCAGGTGTTGAGGTGCCAGTGATGGGAGATGAGAATGAGAGAGAGATTACAATAGATGAAGTAAGGAGAGCACTAGATGAAATGAGAGTAGGAAAAGCGTCTGGTATGGATGGTGTGAGAGCTCAGATGTTGAAGGAAGGGGATGTGACTGTACTTGAATGGTTGGTGAGATTGTTTAATATGTGTTTTCTGTTGTCAATGGTACCAGTAGATTTGTTTTGTGCATGTATTGTACCACTATATAAGGGTAAGGGAGATGTGCATGAGTGTTGTAATTCAAGAGGCATTAGTTTGTTGAGCGTAGTTGGAAAAGTGTATGGTAGAGTAATGATTAATAGGATCAAGGATAAAACAGAGAATGCATTCTTAGAAATAAAGTATGGTTTTAGAAGAGGTAGGGGTAGTATGAATCAGATTTTTACAGTAAGGCAGATATGCGAGAAATATTTGGCAAAAGGTAAGGAGGAGTATGTTGCCTTTATGGATCTGGAGAAAGCGTATGATAGAGTTGATAGGGAAGCAATGTGGAATGTGATGAGGTTATATGGAGTTGGTGGAAAGTTGTTGCAAGCAGTGAAAAGTTTCAACAAAGATAGTAAAGCATTTGTTAGGATAGGAAATGAAGTGAGTTATTGGTTTCCGGTGAGAGTGGGGCTGACACAGGGATGTGTGATGTCATCGTGGTTCTTCAACTTATATGTTGATGGAGTGGTGAGAGAGGTGAATGCTCGAGTGCTTGGACGAGGATTAAAACTGGTAGACGAGAATGACCATGAATGGGAGGTAAATCAGTTGTTGTTTGCTGATGATACTGTACTGGTTGCAGACACAGAAGAGAAGCTTGGCCAATTAGTGACAGAATTTGGAAGAGTGTGTGAGAGAAGGAAGTTCAGAGTTAATGTGGGTAAGAGTAAGGTTATGAGATGTACGAGAAGAGAAGGTGGTGCAAGGTTGAATGTCATGTTGAATGGAGAGTTACTTGAGGAAGTGGACCATTTTAAGTACTTGGGGTCTGTTGTTGCAGCAAATGGTGCAGTGGAAGCATATTTACGTCAGAGAGTAAATGTAGGTTGCAAAGTGTTGGGGGCAGTTAAGGGAGTAGTAAAAAATAGAGGGTTGGGCATAAATGTAAAAAGAGTTCTATATGAGAAAGTGATTTTACCAACTGTGATGTATGGATCGGAGTTGTGGAATGAAAGAGACGGAGAGACAGAAATTGAATGTGTTTGAGATGAAGTGTCTAAGGAGTATGGCTGGCGTATCTCGAGTAGATAGGGTTAGGAACGAAGTGGTGAGAGTGAGAACGGGTGTAAGAAATGAGTTAGCAGCTAGAGTGGATACGAATGTGTTGAAGTGGTTTGGCCATGTTGAGAGAATGGAAAATGGCTGTCTGCTAAAGAAGGTGATGAATGCAAGAGTTGATGGGAGAAATACAAGACGAAAGCCAAGGTTTGGGTGGATGGATGGAGTGAAGAAAGCTCTGGGTGATAGGAGGATAGATGTGAGAGAGGCAAGAGAGCATGCTAGAAATAGGAATGAATGGCGAGCGATTGTGACGCAGTTCCGGTAGGCCCTGCTGCTGCCTCCGATGCCTTAGATGACCGCGGAGGTAGCAGCAGTAGGGGATTCAGCATTATGAAGCTTCATCTGTGGTGGATAATGTGGCAGGGTGGGCTGTCGCACCCTAGCAGTACCAGCTGAACTCGGTTGAGTCCCTTGTTAGGCTGGAGGAACGTAGAGAGTAGAGGTCCCCTTTTTGTTTTGTTTCATTTGCCGATGTCGGCTACCACCCCAAAATTGGGGAAAGTGCCTTGGTATATGTATGTATGTATGTTTTTTTTTCTTTTAAAAATTGTCAAGTGCATAACTGCATGATTAATTTTCACGGTAAAAACCAAAAGGCTTCTGTTTTAAGACACATTAAATCCCATCCTTGAAATATGGTTTCACAGGATTTTGTTCTTTCCATAATCATTTCTGTCCTAATTCCCTTTATTCTACGCACTACGTTTAATCCAAAAGATATTCGGCTAATATAGAGATTTAGAACCCACATTATGGCATTCTAGGACGTTCATTTCAAGTTAGTCGTAATAAGTTAACATGAGTCTATTGAAAATCAGAGAGAGAGAGAGAGAGAGAGAGAGAGAGAGAGAGAGAGAGAGAGAGAGAGAGAGAGACCATTGCAATAAGTTAACATGAATAGTCTATTAAAAGTCAAAAGAGAGAGAGAGAGAGAGAGAGAGAGAGAGAGAGAGAGAGAGAGAGAGAGAGAGAGAGAGAGAGAGAGAGAGAGAGAGACCATTGAGGTATTTCAGAAAGTTTCCGACGACTAAGCTCCACTTAAACGAAAAACGAATTTGTAACCCTGAGTTGAAAAGTTTTTCCTTTGAGGCGAAAGTAATTGACTTTGAAGTCTGCCATAAAAAAAAAGAAAAAAAAAAGTGCTAAGAGTGGAGCTTTATCACTGAGTGTTCATTTCCCCTTGGTTTTCCAGTTGCGAAACTTGTTCGTTGTCAGTGGGATATTTTGAGGCGAAATAGGTTATTATGTATGTTAGGCTAGAATTAAACTTTTAATCATTTCCTTTAATCAAGAGGTGACAGGTATTTTTTCGATAAGATTTGATGGCACCAAAAGGTATAATTAATTTTGATTGTCAACAGGTCATGAATAAAATTAGTTTAGGCACCATAGTCAAATAAATGTAATTCAAACATTGACAATGATTTTTTTTATTATATGTTTTACTCTTACAGCAATACTATTTCACAGTAGAACTAATCAAAATATAATCAAATGTATTAATTTTTATTGTCTATTTCCTCGTTCCTATGTCTTTCTTAGAGGGGTAACCTTAACGTGGTAAAAGGGTTTGCGTAGCGCCATGATCAGCAAATACGTACTAGTCAAGGCCACCCATACTATGTTGGTTTGGTGTGAGCACTGGGCAACGTGAGTATGAAAACTGTCCAAACCCCAGACATGAACTGATATGTCTGAGGCATTCGTTCTGCAGTGGACCAGAAACGACTGCATTTGTTGTTATTAATGTAACTCTTATTGTTTATATTCATTCAGTAATATTCATTGAGAAGTAAATCATTTATAAGTAATCCTATTTCTTGCATCGAACATTTCTAAACTTTGTGGATCTCGCTGTGTTATAGGCCGGCAAATTAGAATATTGAAAGTAATGTTAAAGATTAGTGGCAACATGAAAAAAACCAGATTGAGATGGTATGGGTATGTAGTAGGGATGGGTGAGGTAAGGGAATGGGGGTGAATAAGGCTTGTGAAAAAATTATTAGTGGTAGAAGATCAAGAGAAGACGCATCATTGCAACCGATTCTGTATCATAGGGAGACCATAGGGGATGAAAAATAGTTCCACATAAAAAAAAATAAAAATAAAAGATATTTTGTTATTTCCTCCATCATTTTGGAAATAGAAATTCTTCAACCTTATTTTCGTGTTTTATCTTCACAAACAAAGTTGGGACGTGTCAAGGTTTTTACTCTCTCTACCGCTAGAGAGTTATTGGGTCCTTTGACTGGACACACAGTACTACATTGGATCTCTCTCACTGTTTACGGCCCATTTTGCCTTTACTTACAAATACACCGAATAGCCTGTCCTATTCTTTCCACATTCTCCTCTGTCCTCATTCACATGAGATTACGAAGCAATTCTTCTTCGCCCAAGGTGTTAACTACTGCACTGTAATTGTTCAGTGGCTACTTTCCTTTTGGTAAGGGTAGGAGAGACTCTTCAGCTTTGGTAAACAGCTCTTCTAGGAGAAGGACACTCCAAAATCAAACCATTATTCT
>NC_090736.1:18649836-18654836 GCF_036898095.1 Palaemon carinicauda | reverse complement strand
GGAGAATGAATTCTCCCACACCTGGGATAGTGCTGGTTCTGGAACAGAACTCCCACCCCACCCCTGGAGTGTTGGCGAGGGCTATGCCTTCCCCCACGCTCCCCCTCAGAACCCCCGCCCCTCCCCCCTCTGTCCTTTACTGTTGGCCTAGCCATCACACCCCTGTCCGCCGTCCTACAACACCACCGCGTACCCGCAGTTTGTGGGTTCGGCTTGGTCCCTTCGTTGGTTAGTCCGAGCTGCTACGCTTCCCGCA
The DNA here is from genome assembly GCF_036898095.1 of Palaemon carinicauda. NCBI lineage: Eukaryota > Metazoa > Arthropoda > Malacostraca > Decapoda > Palaemonidae > Palaemon > Palaemon carinicauda. The sequence continues at coordinate 18,654,580 of NC_090736.1, read as the reverse complement.
TATAATCGAACTATGGGATAGCCTAGGCAAATCGGTCTGCCGGCGGAAGACCTCCCTATCTTAGAGTGTTCTTCGGTCCTCCCTTGGGCCACCATCTGCAATTCTAGCCGACTGCCGGCTCTGTTGCGGCTGGATGAAAGATTGCCTCCCTCTCTCTTTCATTTGAACACTCCTTCCGGAGGAAGATGAGGTTTGGGTAATGAGCTACTACCCTTCGCTCCCTCTTTCTCCTACCCTTTCTCTTTACCTATCAGTGCCGGTCCACGGCCGCTACCCTGCCGGCAACAGCTGTCAGTGCAACCTGGTATCCACTCTGTCTCATTCATTGACGTCAGTGCTGGAATACCTTCGCCGGCGATCTGCCATCATCCTGAGGTTCCTACTATCTCTGCCACATAGACTGATGACAGGGAAGGGTTCCCCCATCAATGGAGATTTGCCAGCGCCCGGCGTGCTTCTGGCATTCCGCCACGCTGCCGGCGCCACCTAATCATATTACTTCAGTGGACTGTCACCTCTTCCAGTGACTATTGTATAGCTATATACAATAGCCAGTACATCTATAGTATAGTACATACCCTAGACAAAAAACTATGGTGTATAGTTGTGCAGTAAAATTTTTCAGCATATTCTGTGCATCCATGCACAGTCCCTTGCCAGGACCTATCTGAATAGGGAGGAATAATTTCTCTCCCTTTTCTCCTAGACTGAATGAGTTCAGTTACCCGTTTACCATGATTAATTCCCCCGGGAAAGTCTAAGCTGTGCTTAATCCAATATGGATATTCCTTCCATCTCTCTAGGCTCTTAAAGAGCCCGTAGAATTGGTTATGGTGTAGGGTCACGGCAACTGGCAGGGCGGGAGGCACATGTATGTGTCTTTTCTGCTTCTTTTCCAGCTTACCTATCCTAAGCTTACACTCGACCGGCTGGGGCAAGGATGTTTTTCGATAAGATTTGATGGTACCAAAAGCTATAATTAATATCGGTTGCCAGCAGGTCATGAACGAAATCAGTTCAAGCACTCTCGTCAAATAAATGTAATTCCAACTTTGACGAGGATTTTTTTATATCATATGTTTTATTCTTACAGCAATACTATTTCAGAGGAGAACTATTCAAAGTATGATCAAATGTATTAATTTTGATTGTCTATTTCCTTGTTCCTATGTCTTTCTTAGTGGGGTACCCTTAACGTGTGAAAGGGTTTGCATATCGCCATGATCAGCAAATCTGTACTAGTCAGGGCCACCCATACTAAGTTGGTTGGTTGTGAATGAAAGCTAGCCAAACCCCAGACATGAACTGAGGCATTTGTTTTGTAGTGGACCAAAAACGGCTGTATTTTTTGTTGCTGTTGTTGTTGATTGAAAGCATTAACTCGTTTCTAATCTAAATATTTATATATCTAACTCTTTTCTAATCTAAATATTTATATATCTAATTGTTTATATTCCATTCAATAATATTCTTTGAGAATTAAATCATTTATAAGTAATCCTATTTCTTGCATCGACCATTTCCAAGCTTTGTGGATCTCACTGTGTGATAGGCAGACGAATTAAAACATCACAAGTGATGCTTGGTTAAAGATTACTGGCACCATGAGAAAGTCCAGATTCAGATGGTATGGGTATGTGGTAAGGATGGGTGAGGGAAGAGAATGGGGTGAAGAAGGCTTGTGAAAAACCTATTAGTAATAGGAGATCAAGAGAATACTCATCGTGGCAACCGTTCCTGTATCTTAGGGAGAGTAGTGGGGATGAAAAAGCTTTCCACATAAAAACAAAAATATATTTTATTAGTTCCTCCACCATTTTGGAACTGGAAATTCTTCAACCTTATTTTCGCGTTTTGCCTTCACAAAGCCGGGACGTGTTAATGTTTTTACTCTCTCTACCGCTTGAGATTTATAGGGTCCCTTGATTGGGGACACAGTATTACATTTGATCCCTCTCACTGGTTACAGCCTATATTGTCTTTACTTACAAATACACCGAATAACCTGGCCTATTCTTTCCACATTCTCCTCTGTCCTCATACACATGAGATTACGAAGCAATTCTTCGTTTAAGGGATTAACTACTGCACTGTAATTGTTCAGTGGCCACATTCCTCTTGGTAAGGGTAGAAGAGACTCTTTAGCTATGGTAAGCAGCTCTTCTATGAGAAGGACACTCCAAAATCAAACCATTGTTCTCTAGTCTGAGTAGTTGCTCTAGCCTCTGTACCCTCAAGCAAGAGTTCTGTTGCTTACGGGTACACTTGGGCACACTATTCTATCTTATTTTTCTTTCTCTTTTTTTTTATAGTTTTTGTATTTAATATATAAAGGCTGTAAATAAATGTCGTTACTGTTCTTAGAATATTTTATTTCCACTGTTCATTAGTTTTCTTGTAGTTTATTTATTTCTATATTTCCTTTCCACACTGGGCTATTTTTCCTTGTTGGAGCCCTTGGGCTTATAGCATCCTCCTTTTCCAACTAGGGTTGTAGCCTAGCTTGTAATAGTAATAATGATAATAATAATAATAAGATAAGTGCATGTGTTTATTGAAATGCAATTACAAAAACATATATTAATGCATTTTCTTGTACGTGAGGCACTGTGCTTCCTCATAAGTTTTTTCTTCAGAACGCTCTATTTTTAATAATTCTTCCATTACAATCAAGTAAATGCAAAAAAAAAAAAGTTAAGAAAAATAAATCATTCCAGCCTGAGAGAGACGAGAAATCCACTACAACAGAACACGTAACCAATTTTTTTTTCTTTTTCCTCTGAGACGCTGATTCATGAACTGCAACGCCTAATTAAAGGATTAGTTAGTATTGAAGTTATGGTGGGGCAACACACGTTACCGGATGCTGGTTTACCTCATTATTCTTCCCAAGGCTGAAATGAGCTCGAATGAGCTTTCTGGCGTTCCTCGTTTTAAAGCTGATTCTCAAATGATGAATTGTCCGTTCGTCTATAGGTAATATCTCTGCTTGGGCACTTCTGTTCCTCCTCCCCCTCCTTTTCCTCCCCCTCCTCCTCCTTAACGGTACCTGTCATAAACGAGATCGTATCATGAATATCCAAAATGACGTTCGTTGCCATGGTGATTCTCACTTTGCTTTCCTCTCATCAGGGGGGAGGATGTGCGGCTTATGCTCATGGCTTTGATATCTTATGTCGGGTTTTTTTTTGTTGTTCTTGAATATATTGTTGCGAATAATAATAATACCTCCTGACAGGAGATGGCAGGGAGGAAGGAGAGGGAGAAGTGCCTTTTGAGGCTCTATTACGATGTTTCAGGAATTTTTTCGTGTAACGATTGTGCAGTTGGGGGGGGGGGTGGAATTATATTATGCCTTTTCATATCCTCAGTTGGCATCTCTTTAGTTTTATTATTATTATTATTATTATCATTATTATTATTATTATTATTGAAATTATTATTATTATTATTATTATTTTTATTATTATTATTATTATTATTATTATTATTATTATTATTATTATTATTATTATTATTATTACTAGTTTAGCTACAGCTCGATTGTCCAGTTGTGGGAGGAATTATCCTATGCGTTTTCATAGGTCCAGTTGTCATATTATTATTATTATTACTATTATTATTATTATTATTATTATTATTATTATTATTATTATTATTATTATTATTAGTTTAGCTACAGCCCAATTATGCAGTTGTGTGAGGTATTATACCATGCCTTTTCATAGGTCCAGTTGACATATTATTATTATTATTATTATTATTATTATTATTATTATTATTATTATTAGCCAACCCACAACCTTAGTTGGAAAAGCAAGATGCCATAAGGTCCATGGCTCCAACAGGGAAAAATAGCCCAGTGAGGAAAGGAAAGAAGGAAATAAATGGACTATAAGAGAAGTAAGGAATAATCACAATGAGTATTTTAAAGTGTTATATTCTATATTGCGCCTGTAATTTAGAAATATTAACTTTGTTCCAGTTTACAAAAATATCATATGCTTCGTCAAAGTTATGAAATGATTAAAACATACGAATAACATCGCCTTACTTGAAAGTAACATCGTGATTTAGGTAATTATTAAACAATATAAAATTTCAATATTTTAGTATAAAATTATAAAGCATGCTTTAATCTGTATATCATTTGAAATGCTTATTCTTTTTGGCATCTAAATTTTGACCAGCGTTTAAGAGAAATAAAAAATCCATTACAATATGCTCTTAAAAATTTGTTTGAAAAACGCTAGAAGTCTGGCAACATTTATTTCAGGATTTTTACCTTTATAAAAACGGATATATTGACGCAAAAGAGTGATATCACGGTCATCTACCCGTAAAAGATAATAATAAAGTAAGGTACAATTACGGTCGCCTGTATTTTACTGAAATACGGCTGAGAACGGTATATATTTTACGGAGAATATCCGATAGAAATTACGGTTTTTTCTTTCAAGACATATGAGGTCACATAATAGATTGACCGTAAAAATAACAGAATGGGTCACTAGAGATTACAAAAGAAGCAAGGAAAGGAAGAAAAGACGATAGATTGACAAAATAAGAAAGTTTGCGAGCGTGGACTAGCAAAGAAAAGGCTGATGATGATGATGAAGATGGACCTATGTAGATATTTTAAGAAACACTGAAATAATTGGCTTCCTTTCATAAATCATAATTCATACTTCACCTTATATCAATATGTATTTAAATATGTAATTAAGATTTAAGTCTGAAAGGG
>NC_090736.1:18642336-18647336 GCF_036898095.1 Palaemon carinicauda | reverse complement strand
ATTATTATTATTATTATTAGCCATGCTGCTACAACCCCTAGTTGGAAAAGCAGAAGCTATAAGCCTAGTGGATTTAACTAAACATGGAAAGGAGGACAGTGGAGAAAGGAAATATAAAATGAACTATACCATACATAAACAATGAATGAAAAAGATATGAAGAAAAGTAAGATTAGTAACATCAAAATACATCAATCATATACAAACTATAAAACAAGATTATGTCAACCTTTTCAACAAAAACGAGAAATAATAAAAAAATAATTTGAATTGGTTCCCCCTATTTAACCACATACTTAAGAAGAGCTTATCACAATATGGCCACAGCTGGAATAAAACTTCTAAATCTATTAGCCGTTAATGTTTCTAAAATGTTAAACTGGCCTTCAAACTTAGGTGTCAGTTTGTAATTGAGTCCTTTGCGTACATACACTTGTATGTATACCTTATCACCCACGGTATATATTTTAGTTGGCTTCGCTATTTTATCATGATTCCTTTTCATTATGATTTGAGATTCTTCTAGATTCTTTCGAAGGATATTATAGCGACTTATGCTTGCATTCATAACCTCCTTTAGAGGATTTGATAAATTGGTTGTAGGCTTTAATACATCGAAAAGCGTTCTAGCTGGGGTACCGTACAGTGCCTCGTGCGGCCACATTTTAATAGATACATGATATGAGTGATTCAGAGTACTTAGTACCGCAGGTATGGCAATATCCCAGTTGGGGTCTGATCCCCCCAGTGTAACTCTTAATATGTTCAAAACCTTCTTATTCGCTCTTTCCACTAGCCCATTCGACTCTTGGTGATAGATCGTGGTATTGATTTTCTTTATGCCAAGGAATTCACACATCGAGTTAAGGAAATAATTATTGAATTCTCCACCCGAGTCAGAAATTATCATGTGTGGAATTCCATGTTTACAAAAGTAGCACTCGTAAAACTTCCTAGCGCATTCGATCGCGGTTTTAGTTTTAAGCGCTATCAGTTCTGTATACCGAGTCAAAGCATCTATAATTACTAAGAGGTGCTTATTTCCTCTGTCTGACTCGTAAAACCCTGTTGATAAATCTGAGTGTACTCTTTCAAAGGGTTGATTGGGCACAGGATAGGCCCCCAGGCTGACAGGTGTGTTCGTGTGCCTTTGTTTTCCTGACAAGTGCGACAATTAGATATGTGCTTTTTTATACCTGTAAGCATCGAATGCCAATAAAATAATGATTTGGCTTTCTGTGACATTATGGAAAACCCCGGGTGGCCATTGCAATGGATTGGATGCAACCAATTTAGGACAGTGGGTATAAGGAAGATTGGTACCACTACCTGGTCGTTAGTCACCTGTGGTGTATTTTGGGTTTTCCTTGTCACGGATCTACACAGAATATTATCTTTGATTATATAATTCTGCTGCGTATACTTTATATATTCCTTTTCCTTAGGATTTCCAATCACATCATTTATGATTTATTCTAATTGCTGATCTTTTCTTTGTTCAGTCTGTATTAGTTCAGCACTCCAGCCCAGATCTTCCTGTTCAGATACAGTTTTAACAATAGGCATGGATGTTGATATATCTATTAATTCAGCTAATGGCTCCGTACAAGATGATGCGGGGTTGCGTGATAATGCCTCACCAATGATATTTGCTTTTCCAGGTAAATGCCCGATCCTCACGCCAAAGTCTTGGATGATCAAATGCCACCGAGTTCGTTTGGGGCTATGACTAGAGCCTTTAAAGAAGTCGGTTAGGGGCTTATGATCAGTAAGAACCTTGACAGGATAGCTGTATATTATGAAACTTAAAATGCACTAGTGAATTAACAATAGCTAGCCCTTCCTTGTCTATTACTGCATACTTACTTTCGGAAGTTCTCAGTTTACGTGAATAAAAAGCTATCGGGAAAAACTGTTTGTCATATTGCTGAAGCAATACCCCACCTATTCTTAGGTTTGAGGCGTCTGTTGCAATGAAGTTCATCTTTCAAGGTATCAAAACGTCTGTTGATGCTGCTCAGACCATACGAAATCTACGCCCTTCTTCGTAAGATCGGTTAGGGGAGCGGCTATTATTGAATAATTGCGTATAAAACGCCTGTAATACCCACTACACCCCAGAAATTGCTGTATTCCCTTGACATTAGTAGGTATCGGAAAGTTACGGATAGCAGACACCTTATCGTGGACTACTTTAAGACCTTGACTAGACACCGTAAAACCTAAATAGACTAATTCTGTTTTGAAGAATTCACACTTACTACTCTTTACCCTTAAATTATCCTGTCTTAGTCTCTGTAGCACTAGCTCCAGTTTACGTAGATGTTCTTCTAAGGTATTAGAAAAGATTACAAGGTCGTCCATATAGGCATGCAATATGTCCCCTAACAAGTCTCCAAACACTTTGTTGGTCATTATAGTAAATGTTATGGGAGCACAACGTAAACCAAAAGGCATACGCAAAAATTCATAATGTCCCCTGGCTGTGCTGAAGGCAGTGTATGGGATACTATTTTCTTCTAATGATATCTGGTGAAAACCTTTAAGTAAGTCCAAACTGGTAAAATATTTGTTCTGACCTAGCAAAGATAAAATATCGTCAGTACATGGCACTGGGAATCGATCAGGGATCGTTTCCTTATTTAAGCCTCGGAAGTCTACGCAGATACGCCATGTTCGATCTTTTTTCGGTACAACTATTAATGGAAAATTATAGGGGCTGTTCGATTTCCTAATGACTCCTTCTTTTAGCATTTAACCTACTTCATCATTTATCTCATTCTGGAATTTCATAGGGAGTCTGTACGAGGGTACATAGATAATTTTCTGCTTGTCTTTTAACCTTATTTGGTGTTTCTGTGACATCCATTTTACCTAAGGATCCATCCATAGTGGAGAAAACATCATGCTATTTAGTTAAAAGATCAAAAAAATTTCTTCTGAATTTTCTCTTCTTGAATGTCTTTATTGATTTTATTTTTTTATAGATTGCAAAAGGGATTCATCCGCAACTGATTGAGCGTGATTGATTTCAGCGACTGTGAGAAGGCGATCTTTATAAACTTCCACATCCAAGATATGTTGATTTTTGTGAATTACTAAAGTGGTATTGAAATTATTATAGACTTCAATATTACATTGTTGTTGTGAGCCGACTGTATAAATAGCTTGTGTGACTGGACAATCCGTTAGTTTTCAGAGTGTCGGGAAGGATTAATATTTCAGATCCCGGCAAAGTTTTCTTTACTCGCATTAATATATTCGAAGTTACGTTCGGCTCGATAGATTACGTGCAAGATGATATTACGGGGTGAACGAGAATTCTGTTGGGTCGCGTATATTATTTCTTGATTCATGAGACAAGTGATTCGTTCTTCAACGTACGTTACTGTTTTATTTGTCGTCTCCTTTTTATCCAAAACTGATTTTAAGGTATTAGAACACTTAAAGAATTTTCCTTTGATATGCACGCCGTGTTTAGCAGGGGCTAAGATAATGTTTTGAGTGCCCATAGACGGGTATCCTATAATTACAGCTGGATACATATCAATGTTTTGCACAGCGATAAAGGTATCGGCAAACGTGCGCTTACCAACCTTGTACTGAACATGAGTTACTTCTATTACATTTAATTCATTATTTCCTATACCTGAGAGCCTTACTCCGGACTTCTCTATAGGAACGTTCGAATAAAAACAAGTGATGAGTCCTCAAATCCATGACATTACATGGACTACCAGAGTAAAAAAATAATGTGAAGGATCGGTGTTCTAAATTTACAGCATATAATGTTGGTCATAACTCAGTTTGGCTTATTATTGCATGAATTTGTTGCAAATTTGCTGGAACCTGCACTGATTTATTGGATTCAGCAGTATGTTTCATAGGAAAATCTATTGCCTCACAATGATCTGATAAATTACTAAATGGATTATTTGATACAAAAGATGTTGATATGAATGACTCCACCATTGGAGTTAACTACGTGGCATTTGCTTTGCTTTGCAAATTCTGAAAATTCGTCTGACCTTGCGAGTTCTGGCTAGACGGCCTAGGAACAGAGTTACTTGAAGCACTATTTGTTTGTTTTTGATTTTGAACTACATTGCCGTTCGCCTGTTTCTTTTAATCAAACTGAGGATTTTTCTTTTTATTTCCATAGGGCACTGTCTGCGTGTTTCTGGGATTCTATTGTTGATTACGCGAGAAGCATTGACTGTATGAATGGGTTGAACTGTTATGAATTGAACAAAATTGTGTCCTACAGTCTGCAATCAAGTGACCTTGACGTTTGCAATTGTAACAAGTCATCCCTGCAGCTTGATTATTATTAACTACGTTTACTTGTTATGGCTTAGTTTGATTTTATGCAAAACCTTTAGTAAACAAAGGATCAAGGTAAGTACACTTAGACATGTGTTTCTTTATCTGTTTATATACATCTAATTCCGTACTTTCGGGTGTTAGCTTTTTATCAAAATACTGCACTAAAGCTTTGGCAATATAATTGTCATGCAAGTTAAATACATTAGCCGTAAGAAATCTTTCACAGCGATGTTATCTCCTGTAACCCATGTGGAATTACCTAAAATGTCCTGATATTCATTCAGCCGGTCGGGAATGAGAGCCGCCCGTTCTATAACATTAAGCTGAGTCATAAAGGCTTGATTAAGTGTATTTCTTAATGTCAAAACTACGTCTAAAGCTTCCTCACCACCATATATTGGAATTAGCCTAACTTTGAAATCGTCCCATGTAACTGCCTCTTGGAAAGAGACTCCTCTAAGATACGAGCTTGCATCTCCTTTAGCAAAGTCTATGAAACTTTTAGCTTCTTGTAATTGTACAGATGGGTCTGTGATGCATTTTGCGTTTAAATGAGCATCTACTGACGAGATCCATGACTCGATATTCTGAGGCAGGAACCCATTGACCCGACCTTGAAAATGAAGGATAGCTGATCTTGCACTCACTAGAGTTACCATGGGAGTGGGGTTACT
>NC_090736.1:18632336-18634836 GCF_036898095.1 Palaemon carinicauda | reverse complement strand
ACACACACACACACATATATATATATACATATATATATATATATATGTATATATATATATATATATATATTTATATATATATGGCTTTGTCAGAATTTGTAGGATTACTAAAATGATGTTTTCCCCACTCTCTGTTTGGCCCATAACAGTTGACTAACTACCAGATACAAAATTAATTTGATTTGTAAGATACTGACCTAGATTGTTCACGATTCTATATTTTACATAATAGGAATTAATAATAGCTGAATTAGCAAATTTAGTCATTCACAAATAGTTAATAAATCGAGCACCAAATCCTGTTCTCTCTCTCTCTCTCTCTCTCTCTCTCTCTCTCTCTCTCTCTCTCTCTCAGGCCAGTCAATAGCACATAAACTTGAAGTAACGTTGTTCTAAAGTAAACATTAAATAGACGTGTCCCTCCATCAGCAAAATCATGTTATTTCTCAAAGTTGGGAGAAACATTGGTCTGCATCTTCTGGGTGGATGCCCGACTGAGGGTTCCAATCTGGTGGAAAGTTTCAAGAACTGAATAAAATGTATCGAAAAGTGTCCTTTCGAAAGTGGTTTTGGGTATTAAGAAGTTTGCTGAGGATAAACATTCTTCGAAAAGGGATCTGTGTGGAATGTGTTGATAAGGCTGTCAAGAATGTTTAGAAGTTTGTTCAGGATAAATATTCTTCCAAAAGGGATCTGTTGAGAATGTGTTGATAAGGCTGTCACGAATGTTTAGAAGTTTTTTGAGGATAAATATTCTTTCTAAAGGGATCTGTTGAGAATGTGTTGATAAGGCTATCAAGAATGTTTAGAAGTTTGTTGAGGTTAAATATTCTCCCTAAAGGGATCTGTTGAGAATGTGTTGATAAGGCAGTCAAGAATGTTGAGAAGTTTGTTGAGGATAAACATTCTTCCAAAAGGGATCTGTTGAGAATGTGTTGATAAGGCTGTTAAGGATGTTTAGAAGTTTGTTGAGGATACATATTCTTCCAAAAGGGATCTATTGGGAATATGTTGATAAGGCTGCCAAGAATATTAAAAATGTTTGTTGAGGATAAACATTCTTCCAAAAAGAAACCTGTTACGAATGTGTCAATAAGGCTATCAAGAATGTTAAGAAGTTTGTTAAGGATAAATATTCTTCCAAAAGGTATCTGTTGGGAATGTGTTGATAAGGCTGTCAAGAATGTTAAGAAGTGTGATGAGGATAAACGTTTTTCCTAAAGGGATCTATTGGGAATGTATTGATAAGCCTGTCAAGAATGTGGAGCAGTTTGCTGAGAATAAATATTCTTCCAAAAGGCAACTGTTGGAAATGTATTGATAAGGCTGTCAAGAATGTTAAGAATTGTACTGAGGATAAGTATTTTTCCAAAATGGATCTGTTAAGAATATGTGGATAAGGCTATGAAGAATGTTAAGAAGTGTGATCAGGATAAATACTCTTCCAAAATGGATCTGTTAATAATTCGTGGATAAGGCTATCAAGAATGTTAAGAATTGTGCTGAGGAAAAATATTCTTTCAAAATGGATCTGGACTTAAGAATGTGTTAATAAGGTTGTCAAGAATGTTAAGAAGTGTGCCGAAGATAAATATTCTTCCAAAAGGGATTTGTTGAGAATGTGTTGGTAAAGCTGAAAAGAATGTTGTGAATTTATAGATGAATTATTTCTAATAGAATATTTAATTATGTGAAGGAGTGTTAATACCCATCTTTTGAGGCAAATTATATTGAAAGGTGAATGTTATCTTAGATTCATAAGAAGCTAAAAAGAAAGCTATTTTAAGATATATCAGATATAGCTATTCTGCTGAAATTAAAACTTTAGTAACATCCTTTGGGAAACCTTGTCTAGTGCTACAGTATGCATCATTGGGAGATTTTCAGAAATTATATCTGTTACGGTCACATGTGGTGGCCGATTTGGTAACATCCTTGACTGTTGAACGCCAGACTGTGGTTTGAGTCCCGCTCAAACTCGTTAGTTCCTTTGGTCGCTGTAACCTCAACACGCTTGTGAGCTAACGATGGAGGTATCGGGAGCCTATAGGTCTATCTGCTCAATCATCAGCAGCCATTGCCTGCCCCTGCTTGGTCCTAGCATTGGTGGAGAGGGGTCCGCGGGCGCTGATCATATGTATATACAGTATATGCTCAGTCTCTATTGCATTGTCCTGCTTAATAGGGCAGTATCACTGTCCCTTGCCTTTGCCATTCATATGCTGCCTTATGAAAATCGTCATAGGAAGATGGTTTCGATTAAAATGTTAAAATTTTCAAATAATTTGATCAATATTGCCTGCAAAATTTAATACGAAATAATTTTTTGTAGTTTGATGAACTGTTTGGTAAGAATTTTTTATATTGCTACTTAATAGTTGAATTCAGGTTTACTTCACCTTAACATGTAAAACATGTTTCAATATATACCATCCTTCATTTTTCATTGCAACTCTTTAGTAACAATTTATCACCATGGTGTTTTACTTACAATCTTCAT
>NC_090736.1:18622336-18624836 GCF_036898095.1 Palaemon carinicauda | reverse complement strand
ATACTACCTCCTTAATCTTTTCTCCTTCCAATAACAGAATATATACATAATTTTTTTTTCTTTTTTTTTTTTTTTTTACAAAAATACATAATAAAGTTTTATTAGAAATTGTCATGGTGTGTAACAACGAAATTTTATCCTGTAAATAACAGATAATGAATTTATTTTTTCTCTTTCCAAATTTTTAAGCGCATAAATACATAATTTATTTTCACGATAAATGACAAATTGTCCTTTTTTCCATATTTTAGGATAATTTCGCGTTTTACAGGATTTTTTTCTTTCCAAAATCATTCTTGCCCCCAATTCCCTTTCTTCTCTGCGGCACGTTTCCTCCCGAAGATATTTGCCCAATATAAAGAATAATAACCCACATTGTGACATTCTTGGACGTTCTTTTTAAGTTCGTCGTAATAAGTTCACATGAGGAGTGTATTAAAAGAGAGAGAGAGAGAGAGAGAGAGAGAGAGAGAGAGAGAGAGAGAGAGAGAGAGAGATCATTGTAATGTTAAAATGAAAAGTCTATTAAAAATCTGAGAGAGAGAGAGAGAGAGAGAGAGAGAGAGAGAGATCATTGTAATGTCAACATGAAAAGTCTATTAAAAGTCTGAGAGAGAGAGAGAGAGAGAGAGAGAGAGAGAGAGAGAGAGAGAGAGAGAGAGAGAGGGGGGTATTTCATAAAGTTTCCGACGACTAAGCTCCAGTTAAACGAAAAACGAATTTGTAACCGTGAGTTAAAAAGTTTTGTATTTGAGGCGGAACTAATTGACTTTGAAGTCTGCAAAAAAAAGAAAAAAAAAGTGCTATGAGTGGAGCTTTATCACTGAGTGTTCATTTCCCCTTGGTTTTCCAGTTGCGAAACTTGTTCGTTGTCAGTGGGATGTTTTGAGGCAAAATGGGATATTATGTATGAAACATTAGAATTCAACTTTGAATTATTTCCTTTAATTAAGAGGTAACAGGTGTTCTTCGATAAGATTTGATGGCACCAAAAGCAATAACTAATTTTGATTGTCTACAGGTCATGAATAAATCAGTTCAGGCTCCATAGTCAAATAAATGTAATTCAAACTTTGCAAGGATTTTTATTATTATTATATATTTTACTCTTACAACAATACTATTTCAGAGTAGAACTATTCAAAATATAATCAAATGTATAAATTTTTATTGTCTATTTCCTCGTTCCTATGTCTTTCTTAGTGGGTTAACCTTAACGTGGTGAAAGGATTTGCGTAGCGCCATGATCAGCAAATACGTACTAGTCAAGGCCACCCATACTATGTTGGTTTGATGTGAGCACTGTCCAGTGGTGGGGACGAAAACTGGTCAAACTCCAGACATGAACTGACATGTCTGACGCATTTATTCTGCATTGGGCCAGAAAATGGCTGCATTTGTTTTTATTGATGTAAGTCTTATTGTTTATATTCCATTCAGTAATATTCATTGAGAAATAAATCATTTATAAGTAGTCCTATTTCTTGCATCGAACATTTCCAAACTTTGTGGATCTTGCTGTGTGATAGGCAGACGAATTAAAATATTACAAGTGATGTTAAAGATTAATGGCAACATTAGAAAGACCAGATTGAGATGGTATGGGTATATAGTAAGGATGGAAGAGGTAAAGGAATGAGGGTGAAGAGGGCTTGTGAAAAAACCTATTAGTGGTAGAAGATCGTGGCAACTGATCCTGTATCTTAGGGAGAGTATAGGGGATGAAAAATAGTTCCACATAAAAAAAAAAGATATATTTTTTTTTCTCCATCATTTTGGAAATGGAAATTCTTTAACCTTATTTTCGCGTTTCACTTTCACAAAGAAAGTTGGACGTGTCAATGTTTTTACTCTACCGCTAGAGAGTTATTGGGTCCTTTGATTGGACACACAGTACTACATTGGATCCCTCTCACTGGTCACGGCCCATTTTGTCTTTACTTACAAATACACCGAATAGCCTGGCCTATTCTTTCCACATTCTCCCTCTGTCCTCATACACATGAGATTACGAATCAATTCTTCTTCGTTCATGGGGTTAACTACTCCACTGTAACTGTTCAGTGGCTACTTTCCTCTTGGTAAGGATAGAAGAGACTTAAGCTATGGTAAGCAGCTAATTCTAGGAGAAGGACAATCCAAAATCAAACCATTATTCTCTAGCCTGAATAGTTGCTTTAGCCTATGTACCCTCAAGACAGAGTTTCTTTGCTTGAGGATACACTTGGGCACACTATTCTATCATATTTTTCTCCCTCTTGTTTTTTTTTCAAGTTTTTGTATTTGATATATAAGGGCTGTAATTAAATGTCGCCACTGTTCTTAGAATATTTTACTCCCACTGTTCATTAGTTTTGTTGTAGTTTATTTATTTCTTTATTTCCTTTCCGCACTGGGCTATTTTTCCTTGTTGGAGACCTTGGGCTTATAGCATCCTCCTTTTCCAACTAGGGTTGTAGCCTACCTTGTAAGAGGTAATAATGATAATAATATGAGTGAA
>NC_090736.1:18599836-18612336 GCF_036898095.1 Palaemon carinicauda | reverse complement strand
ATTATTATTATTATTATTATTATTATTATTATTAAATAATATTGCTGTTATAATTATTAGCCCTGCTGCTACAGCCCTAGTTGGAAAAGCAGAATGCTATAAGCCTAGTGGCTCTTACTAAACATGGAAAGGAGGCCAGTGGAGAAAGGAAATATAAAATGAACTATACATAAATGTTACGAACCCTTTGGCCGTAATACAGGTTCTTTAATTTCAATACTTACAGGGATCGTAGGCAGTAAGAAAGTACACAGGGTATGAGGAATGTGGAAACAAACACCAAAATAAAATAAACAATATTTAATTACACAATACATTTAATACTAAATAAGCCTTGTGAGCAAACTTAACAGTAAATACAAACATAACAATAACTGGCTCACAGCAATACCTAATACTTAGAAACTAACCCTAACAAAGAAAAGAAAGGACATAATATGTCCAAGGCTGAAATAATAATGATACGGGCCCAAAACCACTAACCTATAATTATAAGATTGAAGGGAAGACTAGAGAAAATAAAGACGGGAAAACCTTAAATCTCCTACCTAACCGTGTTTGTACTAAACTTAAAGCTAACCCAATACCAACAGCTTAACATGACATAATAAATATAAATATGATTGATAATTATATACACAAATCTTCGTGTACAACGAAGTGCACAGGAGTCTTTTCAATCTCCAAGCAGATATACGAGGAAGCATACAAATTGTCCAGGTAGACTCAGGGGTTGGCATCAATTCCGAGGAACAACACAGGATAATTACGTCTTACCTGGCAATTTCCTCCCCCCAGGCCTCCTCGCGAGCCAATAGCTCTCCTGGACATGCAGCTCAAGACGGACAGGACAGTGGTTGACATGACAACTCCTACGTGGCGGGACAGCGACGACCACGTCTTCCACCAAATCCTCCGGCGGGAATCAGGAGTACAGGAGTCGCAAGTGACAGTAACCTGCGATATCACAGCCGTGATCACACTCCCTAATGCACATACACCGCAGATGGCTCAGCACATCTACGGGCAACCACTTCCAAGGGAGGTCCGTCGGAGTATTCCTCCAAAAGGGCGTAATATCAATCCAAAAGGCTGCCAGCAAAATAGCGTACGTCCAGAAGCTTATACAGGCCCGAACTGCCTTAGCCCGGTCTCCACTCACTGCACTACAGTTCCATTCTAACTCGAAAACAAAATAAAAATAATCGTTAACACGATAGTTAGGCAATTAACAACAAGAGGAGGAATCACTGAGCAAAACCACTGAATGTTACGTTAACGAAAAAAAATAGTTACTGAACTGAATATAATAGAACACTTAAAACTAAAGTACAAGGCTGATTTAAGAAAAACAAGCAATAAATTACGTTAATTTGACACCTTCCTCCCCCTCAAAAAAAAAAATTATTCAAATAGAATAAATTTTTCTAGTACCACACAACCATATCACATACTAGAAAATAACCATATAGAAAACTTACTCTAAAACATCCTACAAGGGAAAAAGAGACAACTTAATCTAAAACATCCTGCAAGGGAAATGAAGACAACCTAATCTAAAATATCCTGCAAGGCAAAAATAAGGTGAAGCAAAACTCACAACATAATGAAACAGACTTAAGACAAAGCCCGAATCGATACACTCATTTTAAATGATAAAAAAAAAATAATCACCTTAAATATAACTTCCAATACAAACCCCGAAGGAGAAATGAGAAGGGCGAGGTGAGTAGAGAACTGACCAGACTTACATCCTAGAAAGGGCGTCAGGAATACAATTATCAACACCCTTAACATGCTTAATATTTAAAACAAACTCCTGTAGCTGAAGGGCCCAACGCAAAATCCTCTGGTTTGAACCTTTCATTCTTTCAATGAACACCAAAGGGTTATGGTCCGTCCAAATTTCTACGGGAATGGAAAAATTTGTAACATATGGTTTGAAATGAACCAAGGTACGAATTAAAGCTAGTCTCTCCTTCTCGATGGTAGAATACCTTTTCTCATCATCTAACAACTTACGACTAAAGTATGATACTGGACGCACTTCACCATCTTCATGTCTTTGAAAAAGTACTCCACCTATACCCACATCACTGGCATCTACAGCCACAATAAAAGGTTTCTGAAAGTCAGGAGACATTAGAATGGGGTTAGACATCAATACAGTTTTGAGTTTTAAAAAAGATTCCTCACACTGAGAAGACCATACAAACTTTTGTCCCTTTTGCAAAAGTTGAGTAAGGGGCTGAGCAATGTCAGAGAAGTTTCGGACAAATTTCCTATAATAACCCAACATAGCTAAAATTCTCCGGACCTCCCTAACATTGTGTGGCCTTTGCAAATTTAATAGAGCCTCGAGGTTAGCTTGTTTAGTAGTAACCTGACCCAAACCAACCTCGTGACCTAGATAACACACCTTGGCTTTACCAAATTCACATTTACTCAAATTTACAACAAGACCAGCAGCTCTCAAGGCCTCAAATACCTTCTTTAATCTCACCAAATGAGTCTGCCAATCATTTCTGTGAATAACCAAATCATCTATATAGATTTCTGTACCCTCCAGACCACATATTACTCTGTTCATCAACCGCTGAAAGGTACACGCTGCATTCTTCATCCCAAAGGGAATTACCTTACATTCGTAAAGCCCAAAGGGCGTAACAAAAGCGGAAATCTCACGAGCTCTATCAGATAGGGGAACCTGCCAATACCCCTTTAAAAGATCCAATTTGGTTATAAACTTAGCAGGTCCTATCCGATCAAGACAGTCCTCAATACGTGGCAAAGGGAAAGAGTCATTCTTTGTATTAGCATTGACCTTGCGGTAGTCCACACACATGCGAAACTGCCCGTCAGGTTCCTTAACAAGTACAATAGGGGAGCTCCAAGGACTTACCGAAGGTCTAATTAAATCATGCTCCAACATATACTTTATCTCCTTCTCGACAATATCCCGTTTTTCTGGATTTAATCGATAAGGACTTTGTTTGACTGGGGAAGCGCTGCCTACATCAACATCATGTTGGAGCAAGGTCGTTCTGCCTGGAGAGGCCTGAAATAAGTCTGAAAAAGATATTAATTTCAACATGTCATCCTTCTGGATACCCTCCAGATGCTCCAAACCCTTTACTAAAGTTTCAAAATTTTGCATATTACTTGTAAGGGCATCTGATGATACCTGGCAAAATAAGTCGGCTGGTTCTTCTAATGTGTGGTCTAACACTAGAGACACTGTCTCATATACTATAGCTAGAGGATCAAGTCTACCAACTGTGTAAGATTTCAATCTATTTATATGGAATATCCGACACTTTCGTTTGGTCCCAGGAGCTTCCACTTCATAATTGACATCAGACAATTTCCGGAGTACCTTCCAAGGCACCTTATACCTAGGTTCCAGAAGATTGTCAGAGTCTGTACTCAAAACTAAAACAAGCTCACCAGGCTCAATCGAACGTGTCCTACTCTTCTTATCATAATTTCTCTTCATTGAGGCCTGAGACAACACCAAATTATCCTGGGCAAATTTCCAGGCAGCAGATAATCTCCTCCTCAGGTCCTCAACGAACTCACCCACATTCAATTCTTCCTTATGACTAAACTCTAGCAACTCATGGAAAATTTCTAGAGGACCACATACTTTATGCCCAAAAATCAACTCGAATGGAGCTATACCTGTGGAAGAATTGGGATGATTACGTATAGCAAAGAGAGCAAAGGGAAGACCTTTATCCCAATCCTCGCCTTGCTTATAACAGTACTTTTTTAGAATAGACTTAAGGGTTTGGTGGAACCTTTCTACTACGCCCTGACTCTCTGGGTGGTAAGGTACACTGGTAATGTGCTGAATACCCAGTTCAGCACATTTACCTTTAAACACTTTGCTCGTAAAATTCGTGCCACAATCAGTTTGAATTTTACGAGGCAACCCATACCTGGAAAAAAATTCTATTAGTTTCTCAAATACTACTTTGGATGTAATTTTCCTCATAGGAAAAGCTTCAGGAAACCTAGACGCTCTGTCCATTATAGTTAAAAGATAAATAAAACCAGATTTAGTTCGGGGCAAAGGCCCAACCACATCAACAACCAACTAAGCAAAAGGATCTCCAATTGCAGGAATTGGATGCAAAGGGGCTTTAGGGATAGGTTTATTAGGTTTACCCATAATTTGGCATGTTTCACAACTTCCTACAAATTTCATCACTGAGGATTTCAATCCTGGCCACCAAAAATATTTTGCCAATCTACTATGAGTTTTAAAAACTCCAAAATGACCAGAAAAGGAATCCTCATGAGCTAAACTAAGGACATCATTCTGATATTTTGAAGGTACCACAATCTGTTCTACCCGAGAGGTTTGGTTCAAGCCGTGATCCACAGGACGACTAACTCTATACAACATACCTCTAATCACACAGAACCTGGGTTTTGTTAAATCATCCGTACCTCCTAATTCATAATTGAATTCAGCCTTCTGAGCTTCAATAAAGCTTACTCGGTTACAATCAGGTTTAAATATTTTATTTATAAAACTACTACTACCACTACCTACTGACTCGGGTCTCTCTACATCTACCTCTAAACTACTAAAGTTTAAATTATCCTCATTCTGTGAGGCGGCAGCAGCCTTTGCAGAAGCTCGAGTGGTAATTGCCACAGGACTTGCAGTTACAGACACTATTGGGAATATTTCATAACCTTTGGCATCTAACATATCATTTCCCAAAATGCCATCAATGCCCTGGATAGGGAGCTTTTCTACCACTGCCAATTCTGTCACCTTGTGATACCCTGGGAAGAATGCCTCTACTTCCACCAAAGGTGCAGAAACCACTGTATCAGGGAACCCACCCAGGACCACATAATTTCCAGAATTCACACCAACATCCTTCAACACCCTTGACAAGACCAATGATCGAGCGGACCCAGTGTCCCTCAAAAAGTTCACTCTGACAACTTTACTATCAATTACCAAACTGACAGGCCAAATATATTTGTCAAAAAGTCACAAAGGAGAGCTAGTAGGTGATTGATTTATTTCACCTCCACTACCACTAATCACAACCCTTCCTTCAGGTCCTGGGGAACACTCAACTTCAGTATTAGGGGTAGTAGGGGCATTGGCTATTAAAGATACGGGAACGTTGTTATCTCCCCTTCCGTTCTGCTGGAGATACCTCATCCGGGCAGGACACCGAGCTTGAAAGTGCCCCTGCTCGTGACACCAAAAACAGGTTCCCCTAGCTCTACCAACATTATTAGAACTTTGGTTACCCTGGGAAAACACCTGAGTGTTCCTTCCACTCGTGTTATTTCCCGGGCTAGCTTCAACCTTCGTTTTAACGGGGTTATTGGATCTCCAATTATTATTCGGACTGGCAGACTAGGATTTAAAGGCTGATGGACTAAAGCTATTACTACTTACACGGTGTGTTAACACAAACTCATCAGCTATCTGAGCAGCATTACTTAAGCTATATGCTTTAACCTCCTCCAGGTGAATCCTGAGTTCTTTACTACAAGTTTTCTTAAACTCTTCAAGTAGCATGAGCTCCCTCAGGGAGGAGAAGGAGACCACCTGACGACTCTTTACCCAGTCGTCAAACTGCTCCTCCTTAAGATGGGCATACTCCACATAGGACATAGTATTGGGCTTCATAGAATTCCTAAATTTCAGGCGATAAGCCTCAGGGACCAAGTCATACGCCTTGAGAATCAACGCCTTAACTTTATTATAATCTCTGGCTACACTCTTCCAAAGCATTATATTGGCGAATGGCCTTACCTACTAACCTGCATTGAATTAATACAGTCCACATCTCAGTGGGCCAAGACAATCTAGTAGCCACCCGCTCAAAAGCCTTAAAGAACTCCGGCACATTACCTTCATCAAACACTGGCACCAACTTTAATGCCTCATTTACGTTAAACCTATCTGAAGAAGGACCGGTGAGAGTACTATTAAAGTCAGGGTTTGCTCGTAACCTAGCCAAGTCTAAGTTAATTCTAGCCATTTCCAACTCATGGCGCCTCGCCCTCTCATTCTCTTCGAATTGTACCTTCAATAATGCTATTTTTTTACAAATTATGCTAAGATCTAAATTTTCAGGATTCCCAACACACTGTACAGGGTCTGGCACTACCGCTACAAAGGGGTTATTAGAAACTAGTTTTTTCGGTTGAATTACCTGGACCAGTATAAATAACACCAGTACGCGGGTGGTCCTCAAATAGTGACAACCCCGGGTTAACACTGACCTCATCAAGAGAATTCTCATCATCAGAACTTCCACCAATCATATCTCTAGCCAAATCCTCACCCTCGGCTATACCACGAGCCACCATCGGCTAAACAGACAACAACTACTGAGCCTTAGTGTCAGTGGTTCTAAAAGAGATGTTTAACCAACGAGCACAACTCCTTAAATGCTCCTTACTTAGGATGGCTAAACATTTGATACAGTCATAAGACCCCAAAAATTCGGCTGGATGAAAAACAAAGTCTGCCATAATGAATTACCTACAAAGGGGGGGGGGGGGGGGAAAGTAAGGCAAGCAACAAAACCAAATCAAATATTGTAATCTATCCCAGAGTTGCTCCACAAACTCAAACTCTGTGCAAACCCGCGTACGATCCTGTCAGGGTCGCCAATCTTGTTACGAATCCTTTGGCCGTAATACAGGTTCTTTAATTTCAATACTTACAGAGATCGTAGGCAGTAAGAAAGTACACAGGGTATGAGGAATGTGGAAACAAACACCAAAATAAAATAAACAATATTTAATTACACAATACACTTAATACTAAATAAGCCTTGTGAGCAAACTTAACAGTAAATACAAACATAACAATAACGGGCTCACAACAATACCTAATACTTAGAAACTAACCCTAACAAAGAAAAGAAAGGACATAATATGTCCAAGGCTGAAATAATAATAATACGGGCCCAAAACCACTAACCTATAATTATAAGATTGAAGGAAGACTAGAGAAAGTAAAGACAGGAAAACCTTAAATCTCCTACCTAACCGTGTTTGTACTAAACTTAAAACTAACCCAATACCAACAGCTTAACATGACATGATAAATATAAATATGATTGAAAATTATATATACAAATCCTCGTGTACAACGAAGTGCACAGGAGTCTCTTCAATCTCCAAGCAGATATACGAGGAAGCATACAAATTGTCCAGGTAGACTCAGGGGTTGGCATCAATTCCGAGGAACAACACAGGATAATTACGTCTTACCTGGCAATTTCCTCCCCACAGGCCTCCTCACACCCAATAGCTCTCCTGGACATGCAGCTCAAGACGGACAGGACAGTGGTTGACATGACATCTCCTACGTGGCGGGACAGCGAAGACCACGTCTTCCACCAAATCCTCCGGCGGGAATCAGGAGTACAGGAGTCGCAAGTGACAGTAACCTGCGATATCACAGCCGTGATCACACTCCCTAATGCACATACACCGCAGATGGCTCAGCACATCTACGGGCAACCACTTCCAAGGGAGGTCCGTCGGAGTATTCCTCCAAAAGGGCGTAATATCAATCCAAAAGGCTGCCAGCAAAATAGCGTACATCCAGAAGCTTATACAGGCCCGAACTGCCTTAGCCCGGTCTCCACTCACTGCACTACAGTTCCATTCCAACTCGAAAAAAAAATAAAAATAATCGTTAACACGATAGTTAGGCAATTAACAACAAGAGGAGGAATCACTGAGAAAAACCACTGAATGTTACGTTAACGAAAAAAAATAGTTACTGAACTGAATATAATAGAACACTTAAAACTAAAGTACAAGGCTGATTTAAGAAAAACAATCAATAAATTACGTTAATTTGACAATAAACAACGAATGAAAAAAGATATAAAGAAAAGTAAGATTACTAACAACATCAAAATACATCAATCATATACAAACTAGAAAACAAGATTTATATCAACCTTTTCAACAAAAGCAAAAAATAATAAAAAAGGTTTGAACAGGTTCCACCTATTCAACCACCTACTTAGAAAGAGCATTTCAAAATCTGGCCATAGCTGGAATAAAACTTCTAAGAGTACTGTGTAGTATTGAGTCTTATAATGATGAAGGCACGACTGTTTGAATTATCGATTAACAATATGGATGACCTCAATTAGGAAAATCTTATGCAAACTGCATAAAGATCTAACCAACTACATTCCAAAAGAGTTAAACATTGCCACTGATATATGAAAATCCTTGAAAAGAAAGGTATTTTAATATGCCAAGATATTCATTAGATTAAACGAATTTCCATAATATATAATATATATATTTTCTAGATTGCATCTACTTCTTTTACATCGTTATCCCTACATTAAGGGGTCGGTTTCCTGATGCGGCCTCTCCAATGCCTTCTACCAATGGCATCCTCTTCCACCAAAACTCTTCTTTCCCTATTATCCTTCAACTTATCTTGCCATCTAATTTCCTGCCTCCCTCTCGATCTTCTCCCTATAACAGGTTCCTCCCAAGTCCTTCTCACTTCCTCTTCACCATCCATCCTCAACACGTGCCCACACCATCTCAGTCGTGACACTTATTTCATCATTGTATGGCATTTCATAAAACAAGGATGTTCCGATGATTGGATGACGTTTCCCACTGACAATAGACCTCACAATTAGATGAATTTTCATTATTCCAGGATTGACTAAAGATGAAATTATGCTCTGAAGAAGATTTGAAAAGATGTGGCTGAGTAGCGAGACCTCTTAGCTCGAGGGCTATTTATAGCCCCTCGCTAAGTAAAGTCACGCTAATAGCGCAAACAACGTGCCTTAGAAACATGTCCCTCTCTAAAATTCCTGTTACAAAGTGACTCCATTCAAGCCTCGCCTTTATTCAAACACACTCTTAATGGAGAGAATTATGTATGAGGTTTGCTTTAAGTAGGGTTACTTGTGCGCGCGTGAAACTTTTTGTGAACTTTGAAAAATACGTTTTATGGATTTCTTTTGTCTGCTTCTCTCCCCTCGCAGAGATAACGCACACCCAGCAGCTAGTTTAATCTTATGTGTCAAATGCAAATGTAGGGGGCGTGCAACTCTATTCTATTTTGCTAATAGATTAGGGTGAATTATGACCTCTTGCATTCAGAAAAAATACTTTTATGGGATTTGTTTGATTACGCTGCCTTTCTAATAGATTATCATAATCTTCACTGAAGCTTTTGAAGTATTCTAAATTTCCCTTTTTTCACATTGTATGTTTATTGTGTACCGTCTGGTGTCTTATAGTGTGAATTTTGTTTAAATTTGGCGATGATAAACAATATTATCAATATTAACATTAGTATTATTTTAACTGCTGTAGTATTGGAAGGTGTAGGGCTTAACATATTATCCTACGAATACTAACAGCAGTTTTACTTGTTTCAATAACTTTTGCATTACTGTTATATATTAAAGTAATTATTTCAATCAATTAAAAACTTCTTACCGATATTCATATATATACAGTAATTATAGGAATATGTCATATCAGCAGATGTTAGGATATCGCTATCTAATCATAAACTTGTGAAATAATTCAAGCAAGAGAAAATAATGTATGGGATGATAGAATCCAGAGAAGGATATACGCGGTTTGATATTCTTGAGTGTCCATTGGTATTAGAACTAGAATCAACACTACTTTGTTCAAGAAATTATCTGAGAATGTGCACTATGCAAAAATTTGATTACAACTATAGAATTTTAACAAAATTTTTACTTGCGTTGCTCTATAATGTACTGCCGATGACCTGTTTAGCTTCCATATGTTAAATCTCTCTCTCTCTCTCTCTCTCTCTCTCTCTCTCTCTCTCTCTCTACGCAGGATGTAGTAATCAAATAAAGGGTTGAGCCGGATAAGGGCGTTGTGAACAATACATGGAAAATTCTCTCTCTCTCTCTCTCTCTCTCTCTCTCTCTCTCTCTCTCTCTCTCTCTCTCTCTCTCTCTCTCTCTCTCTCTCTCTCTCTTCTAGTTATGAATTATTGAGCGTGCTCTCTCTCATGGTTAATTTGGCATGCTTATTAAGCATGCACTTTCTTTCATGGTTAATTTGGTATGGTTTCTCTCTCTCTCTCTCTCTCTCTCTCTCTCTCTCTCTCTCTCTCTCTCTCTCTCTCAAGGTAATTACCAGTAGTGGTGTCTTTTTTTTAGATCATCAACTTTCAATGTGAAGAAGTTTTTTTTTTTCAACCATTTCTTTAGTCTCTGGTTGAGCTCCTTAGTACAAAACACTTCGTTACATCTTAGACGCCACCTTTTTCTCTTTTCAAAAACAGTTGCTAGGTACAGGAGATGCTCTCTCTCTCTCTCTCTCTCTCTCTCTCTCTCTCTCTCTCTCTCTCTCTCTCTCTCTCCTAGGTGAGCCTATGCCATGAAAAGTTTTCCTTTTGTCTTTTTACCAGGTTCATATTTTTTTTTACCTGCATTATCTTTTGAATTCCCCTTAAAGGCCGCTCAATAAACGGCAGAGGCAAGGGACAGTGACATTGCCCTAGAGACTGACCACATATGCATGATCAGCGCCCAAGCCCACTCTCCACCTAAATTAAGACCAAGGAGGGCCAGGCAATTGCTCCTGATGATCAGCAGATAGACCTATAGGCTTCCCCAAACCTCCAGCGACCAAAGAAACAAACGAGTTTGAGCGGGACTCGAACCCCAGGCTGGCGTTCGCCAGTCAGGGACGTTACCACAACAGCCACCACAACCCCTTTTCACCTTTTAGTATTCATTTTATAATCATAAAATGCTGTGAAGAATTTTCTTCACTCTTCTTTCAATCGTATTTTTAGCTCTCTTCTACTAATACTATAGCTACCCCTTAAATGTTCTCTTCTACATTCAATTTTCTTTAACGAAACATAGGGAGGACTAATCCAAACTTAAACTTGTTGACAGTGGAGCACGCCATGCTCGTGACGTCACAGCGTAGATACGCACAACAGAGGGCCTTAGTGGTAACCCCGGCGTATGTTGGTTCTTTCCTTAAACTACGTGGGTTGAGATTAAATTCCTAAACTGAATTTTGATATGAATTTCAATACTGCTGAATTAGTGCTTCTTATATTTCTCAATACCAATTAAGGATTGTTAATTTTAAGATGTATGCCCATTGCACCAGTACATTGCTGATTAATCATTTAAATTATTAATTTTTAGCAAGCCAGAATAGGTAGGATTATTGTATATATAAACTCCCTTAGAGCAGCAAGATTTCTCTAAAGTATTCAGTACAAAATCCTGCCTCCTCTGCACTCCTTGCAACAATATATTGTCCTGTCCTGAAGTCCCGATATGGCATCCCCAATGAATTACCGCGTGCATCATGACCGTCACTTTTTTCTTTGTTAAGATGTCCATTTCTTTTGATGTAAATTTGTGTAATAAATCAATATTAGGTTAATAAAACCTCTTTCGTATTTTTGCTCCCTCATTTATTTTAATGTGTGAATTGAATAGTTGATGACCGAACAAAATACCCAACATTTTAAGAGTAAACCTAAGTAAGTCTGTAGGTGGTAACAGCGAGGAACTTTGCATTAATATATTTGCTTCGAAGGTAAAGATCCTTAACTTTAAACTTTTAAACTACTTTACATCACTGCTCCCATTTTGGATTTTGTCTAACTACATTAACGTAAAATACCTGTCCAGCATCTCATTGGGGTAGCTGAGAAGGAGTCGGAACAGAGCCTGAGAATGAGATGACTATAGACCTGACAAAGCTAGAGTAGGCCATAAATTACTTATATATTCTACGTGTGGAGTTCTCCGGCCTCTGGACAGTAAAATTTCCCCCTTTTGTATTTAAGAGTGATGGTTAGTGAATTGTGACAGTGAAGTATTAGCAGGGCGTTTGTGCCCCGAGAGTAAGTGCTCATTATCCTCCCCTGTTGAACTTTATGTAACCATCATAAGGAGACTTTCCCGGACTAAGTTCCCACTCAGAACATAAAAAATTATCCACAAACGCTGAGAATTTTTTTTTGGTTCTTATTGTTAACTTCCAGACTTTCTGACAGTATATTGTACTTAAAAAATGTATTCCTATCAGTCATTGCCTCGTAGGGGTTTATCCAAGGTCAGTATAGGTGTTCTTAAGGTTTTGCTCCTTATTTGTGCGAGTCATTTTGAGCTTGTCAGTACATTATTAACTAGAGGGACCCCTCAGTAGAGAGCATGCCTTCGCCACGCCAAGTAGTCTATTTTGCTCTTAACTCCACTGCGTACTTGTACTTTCATATATATTATATTATATATATATATATATATATATATATATATATATATATATATATATATATATATATATATAGATATACATAATATATATATATATATATATATATATATATATATATATATATATATATATATATATATATATATATATATATATATATATATATATACCAGACAATTGCTCTCTAATACAGAGGGGAGATGTTTCACTTC
>NC_090736.1:18569836-18574836 GCF_036898095.1 Palaemon carinicauda | reverse complement strand
GAGCTGCTACGCTTCCCGCATATAATCGAACTATGGGATAGCCTAGGCAAATCGGTCTGCCGGCGGAAGACCTCCCTATCTTAGAGTGTTCTTCGGTCCTCCCTTGGGCCACCATCTGCAATTCTAGCCGACTGCCGGCTCTGTTGCGGCTGGATGAAAGATTGCCTCCCTCTCTCTTTCATTTGAACACTCCTTCCGGAGGAAGATGAGGTTTGGGTAATGAGCTACTACCCTTCGCTCCCTCTTTCTCCTACCCTTTCTCTTTACCTATCAGTGCCGGTCCACGGCCGCTACCCTGCCGGCAACAGCTGTCAGTGCAACCTGGTATCCACTCTGTCTCATTCATTGACGTCAGTGCTGGAATACCTTCGCCGGCGATCTGCCATCATCCTGAGGTTCCTACTATCTCTGCCACATAGACTGATGACAGGGAAGGGTTCCCCCATCAATGGAGATTTGCCAGCGCCCGGCGTGCTTCTGGCATTCCGCCACGCTGCCGGCGCCACCTAATCATATTACTTCAGTGGACTGTCACCTCTTCCAGTGACTATTGTATAGCTATATACAATAGCCAGTACATCTATAGTATAGTACATACCCTAGACAAAAAACTATGGTGTATAGTTGTGCAGTAAAATTTTTCAGCATATTCTGTGCATCCATGCACAGTCCCTTGCCAGGACCTATCTGAATAGGGAGGAATAATTTCTCTCCCTTTTCTCCTAGACTGAATGAGTTCAGTTACCCGTTTACCATGATTAATTCCCCCGGGAAAGTCTAAGCTGTGCTTAATCCAATATGGATATTCCTTCCATCTCTCTAGGCTCTTAAAGAGCCCGTAGAATTGGTTATGGTGTAGGGTCACGGCAACTGGCAGGGCGGGAGGCACATGTATGTGTCTTTTCTGCTTCTTTTCCAGCTTACCTATCCTAAGCTTACACTCGACCGGCTGGGGCAAGGATGTTTTTCGATAAGATTTGATGGTACCAAAAGCTATAATTAATATCGGTTGCCAGCAGGTCATGAACGAAATCAGTTCAAGCACTCTCGTCAAATAAATGTAATTCCAACTTTGACGAGGATTTTTTTATATCATATGTTTTATTCTTACAGCAATACTATTTCAGAGGAGAACTATTCAAAGTATGATCAAATGTATTAATTTTGATTGTCTATTTCCTTGTTCCTATGTCTTTCTTAGTGGGGTACCCTTAACGTGTGAAAGGGTTTGCATATCGCCATGATCAGCAAATCTGTACTAGTCAGGGCCACCCATACTAAGTTGGTTGGTTGTGAATGAAAGCTAGCCAAACCCCAGACATGAACTGAGGCATTTGTTTTGTAGTGGACCAAAAACGGCTGTATTTTTTGTTGCTGTTGTTGTTGATTGAAAGCATTAACTCGTTTCTAATCTAAATATTTATATATCTAACTCTTTTCTAATCTAAATATTTATATATCTAATTGTTTATATTCCATTCAATAATATTCTTTGAGAATTAAATCATTTATAAGTAATCCTATTTCTTGCATCGACCATTTCCAAGCTTTGTGGATCTCACTGTGTGATAGGCAGACGAATTAAAACATCACAAGTGATGCTTGGTTAAAGATTACTGGCACCATGAGAAAGTCCAGATTCAGATGGTATGGGTATGTGGTAAGGATGGGTGAGGGAAGAGAATGGGGTGAAGAAGGCTTGTGAAAAACCTATTAGTAATAGGAGATCAAGAGAATACTCATCGTGGCAACCGTTCCTGTATCTTAGGGAGAGTAGTGGGGATGAAAAAGCTTTCCACATAAAAACAAAAATATATTTTATTAGTTCCTCCACCATTTTGGAACTGGAAATTCTTCAACCTTATTTTCGCGTTTTGCCTTCACAAAGCCGGGACGTGTTAATGTTTTTACTCTCTCTACCGCTTGAGATTTATAGGGTCCCTTGATTGGGGACACAGTATTACATTTGATCCCTCTCACTGGTTACAGCCTATATTGTCTTTACTTACAAATACACCGAATAACCTGGCCTATTCTTTCCACATTCTCCTCTGTCCTCATACACATGAGATTACGAAGCAATTCTTCGTTTAAGGGATTAACTACTGCACTGTAATTGTTCAGTGGCCACATTCCTCTTGGTAAGGGTAGAAGAGACTCTTTAGCTATGGTAAGCAGCTCTTCTATGAGAAGGACACTCCAAAATCAAACCATTGTTCTCTAGTCTGAGTAGTTGCTCTAGCCTCTGTACCCTCAAGCAAGAGTTCTGTTGCTTACGGGTACACTTGGGCACACTATTCTATCTTATTTTTCTTTCTCTTTTTTTTTATAGTTTTTGTATTTAATATATAAAGGCTGTAAATAAATGTCGTTACTGTTCTTAGAATATTTTATTTCCACTGTTCATTAGTTTTCTTGTAGTTTATTTATTTCTATATTTCCTTTCCACACTGGGCTATTTTTCCTTGTTGGAGCCCTTGGGCTTATAGCATCCTCCTTTTCCAACTAGGGTTGTAGCCTAGCTTGTAATAGTAATAATGATAATAATAATAATAAGATAAGTGCATGTGTTTATTGAAATGCAATTACAAAAACATATATTAATGCATTTTCTTGTACGTGAGGCACTGTGCTTCCTCATAAGTTTTTTCTTCAGAACGCTCTATTTTTAATAATTCTTCCATTACAATCAAGTAAATGCAAAAAAAAAAAAGTTAAGAAAAATAAATCATTCCAGCCTGAGAGAGACGAGAAATCCACTACAACAGAACACGTAACCAATTTTTTTTTCTTTTTCCTCTGAGACGCTGATTCATGAACTGCAACGCCTAATTAAAGGATTAGTTAGTATTGAAGTTATGGTGGGGCAACACACGTTACCGGATGCTGGTTTACCTCATTATTCTTCCCAAGGCTGAAATGAGCTCGAATGAGCTTTCTGGCGTTCCTCGTTTTAAAGCTGATTCTCAAATGATGAATTGTCCGTTCGTCTATAGGTAATATCTCTGCTTGGGCACTTCTGTTCCTCCTCCCCCTCCTTTTCCTCCCCCTCCTCCTCCTTAACGGTACCTGTCATAAACGAGATCGTATCATGAATATCCAAAATGACGTTCGTTGCCATGGTGATTCTCACTTTGCTTTCCTCTCATCAGGGGGGAGGATGTGCGGCTTATGCTCATGGCTTTGATATCTTATGTCGGGTTTTTTTTTGTTGTTCTTGAATATATTGTTGCGAATAATAATAATACCTCCTGACAGGAGATGGCAGGGAGGAAGGAGAGGGAGAAGTGCCTTTTGAGGCTCTATTACGATGTTTCAGGAATTTTTTCGTGTAACGATTGTGCAGTTGGGGGGGGGGGTGGAATTATATTATGCCTTTTCATATCCTCAGTTGGCATCTCTTTAGTTTTATTATTATTATTATTATTATCATTATTATTATTATTATTATTGAAATTATTATTATTATTATTATTATTTTTATTATTATTATTATTATTATTATTATTATTATTATTATTATTATTATTATTATTATTATTACTAGTTTAGCTACAGCTCGATTGTCCAGTTGTGGGAGGAATTATCCTATGCGTTTTCATAGGTCCAGTTGTCATATTATTATTATTATTACTATTATTATTATTATTATTATTATTATTATTATTATTATTATTATTATTATTATTAGTTTAGCTACAGCCCAATTATGCAGTTGTGTGAGGTATTATACCATGCCTTTTCATAGGTCCAGTTGACATATTATTATTATTATTATTATTATTATTATTATTATTATTATTATTATTAGCCAACCCACAACCTTAGTTGGAAAAGCAAGATGCCATAAGGTCCATGGCTCCAACAGGGAAAAATAGCCCAGTGAGGAAAGGAAAGAAGGAAATAAATGGACTATAAGAGAAGTAAGGAATAATCACAATGAGTATTTTAAAGTGTTATATTCTATATTGCGCCTGTAATTTAGAAATATTAACTTTGTTCCAGTTTACAAAAATATCATATGCTTCGTCAAAGTTATGAAATGATTAAAACATACGAATAACATCGCCTTACTTGAAAGTAACATCGTGATTTAGGTAATTATTAAACAATATAAAATTTCAATATTTTAGTATAAAATTATAAAGCATGCTTTAATCTGTATATCATTTGAAATGCTTATTCTTTTTGGCATCTAAATTTTGACCAGCGTTTAAGAGAAATAAAAAATCCATTACAATATGCTCTTAAAAATTTGTTTGAAAAACGCTAGAAGTCTGGCAACATTTATTTCAGGATTTTTACCTTTATAAAAACGGATATATTGACGCAAAAGAGTGATATCACGGTCATCTACCCGTAAAAGATAATAATAAAGTAAGGTACAATTACGGTCGCCTGTATTTTACTGAAATACGGCTGAGAACGGTATATATTTTACGGAGAATATCCGATAGAAATTACGGTTTTTTCTTTCAAGACATATGAGGTCACATAATAGATTGACCGTAAAAATAACAGAATGGGTCACTAGAGATTACAAAAGAAGCAAGGAAAGGAAGAAAAGACGATAGATTGACAAAATAAGAAAGTTTGCGAGCGTGGACTAGCAAAGAAAAGGCTGATGATGATGATGAAGATGGACCTATGTAGATATTTTAAGAAACACTGAAATAATTGGCTTCCTTTCATAAATCATAATTCATACTTCACCTTATATCAATATGTATTTAAATATGTAATTAAGATTTAAGTCTGAAAGGGAAATAAGATTTTTTTTAGTTTTCTATTTTATTTTATTTGATTTGATTTTTTGCTCTTGAAATATAACCTTAACCATCAGCTGTTCATAAGGAAACTATTATTCATAAAATATTGCACGAAAACCTTATGCATTCGCAAATGCATTTCGGTCTTGAATATGTTTATATTTAGGATAGAGAAATAATATTGAGAAGTCTGTTGTTAAATAAATTCAAGATTAGATGCATAACTCAGGT
>NC_090736.1:18567890-18569336 GCF_036898095.1 Palaemon carinicauda | reverse complement strand
CCATAAATGCCAGGCTGTTCTCCACACTCTGCAATGAGATGGGCTCGGAGCACGAAGCACTGTTGTTCCACACAGAAGTCAGGTGGCTGTCCCGAGGCAAAGTTCTCAGCCGCTTGTACGAACTACGAGATGATGTGCGCCTGTTCCTGATCAAACCTGAGTCCCAACTTGCTGACTATCTGACTGACCCTGGACTGGTTAGCAAGTCTAGCATATTTGTCTTGTATATTCGAAAGACTTAATCTGCTGAATTTATCACTACAAGGCCCAAACACGAACATCTTGATTCTTTCTGACAAAATTGATGCATTTACAAGGAAGCTGGAATGATGGGCTGTGCGAGTTGATGGGGGGCAGTGTTGAAATGTTTCCTGAGGTGGAAGAATTTATGGCTGAGAATGAATTAAGCGTCGATAACGTGAAGGTAATGATCACGACTCACCTACAAGGTCTTGTGGACCACTTCAAGAAATACTTCCCAAAAGAGACAACCCCACAACAATATGACTGGATACGGCAACCATTCACTGCTACAGGGGATCACTTATCATCCGACTTGGAGGATGAGCTGCTGGAGCTCTCCAGTGATCGGACTTTACAGGCATCGTTTGGCTCAACCACACTGGATGAGTTCTGGATTTCAATTGCAAGGGAATATCCACGATTATCCATGGCAGCAATGGATGTATTACTTCCTTTTGGATCAACCTATTTATGTGAAAAAGACTTTTTCGGCACTGACTTATATAAAAAACAAATACCGATCAAGACTCAGGGTGGAGGATGATCTCCGAGTTGCCATCTCTGGTATCAAACCCAGGATGGAGTTTACTGTGCTCAAAAAAAGCAGGCCCATGTATCTCACTAATTGATGTTAGTTATTCATGATAAACTTAGGCCTGTGTAAATATTGTTTTCACTGTGGAATAGGGATATAATTAACTAATCACTGCTAGTGGAGCCCCATAGTTGGGCCTAAATATTGATCATTGTCATTAAACTTCCATGAATATTGTACTTTTATTTTAACAGTTACTAAATAAGTAATTATTTCACAAGAAATTCATACATTTCTTCTAAAGCCAAAAAAAAAGAAAAAAAAATATTATCTCAGACATAATTTCCAAAATTTTCCAAAATATTGATTTTGAAACCAAAAGGGTATGAAATAGCTTTGAGTCTACTGGATGTTTGTGTGGGTATACTGTCTCATATGAGAATTATAGATCATTAGCTGATTTTAGGTTTCAGCAAATTTGTAATATCAGCACCCAAGTCAAACGCTATAATTATTTTGTTAATCATTTTAAGCCCAGCCTGAATATCTAAATTTTGGTATAAAGATACCAGTAATTTTTTCTTTATTGTGCTAAAGTTTACAAACACTGACATAATTTATGCTATCTGCAGTAGCTTTCTTCAACAAAGGTATAATTCTAATTTCAT
>NC_090736.1:18550390-18557890 GCF_036898095.1 Palaemon carinicauda | reverse complement strand
TGTTATATCTTTAAAGCGCATAGTAAGTATTTTGTCCAGTTTGCGCATTATTCTGATAATCAATTACTTTAAACTAGGTGTTGACTATTAACTAGATACTTTATCATAACGAGAGTAATATAGTATTTATATAAATTAAAAGGTAACATTGTAAAGTTATCGTATCAAGCTGGTTTAAATTAAAAGGAAATGTAAACTAGAACTTGCTAATTAGGTATGTTTAAAGTAAAAAAAAAAATACCTTTGCGTTTTGTTTACTGATTCGGTAAAATTGTTGTAAAAGTTTGTGATGTTAAGCGTGTCGTTTGAGTAATTATGAAGTAGTTAGCCGCGTGCTCAAGATCTCGAGCATTAAAAAAAAAAAATTGTTCAGTCGTTAACTGTGAATAAATGTTTTATAGTATTATCGTAAGTTTCGCGAGACTTAATTTTGTATTTAAGCTATTTCTGTGTAAGGTGATCTAATCATATAATTTTGTAATTTTGTGATCTCTCGATCTTTTAATTTTGTGATCGCTATTTTGTATTTCTATGATCGAAAGATTGTCATTTTGCGATCGTATGATCTTATACTTATTCTTGTAAAGTTTGGATATTTATTCTAATTTGTACTTATCTTGCGCCACAGGCGACATTCAAAATGCCTTTCATCTTGCAACAATTTATTGTATCACCACGGGATCATGTGGAATCTCTCACAGTTGCCACAAAAACTGACCTAAAGAATCTAGCTCGCCATTATGATGTACAGGTTCCCGCAACTGCCGTAAAATGTGTAATTCTCAGTCATATTTTGAACTTCCTTGTAGATGAAGATATTGTTCCAGAAGAAGAATTGGCTGACGTTCGAGCTCTAACCGTTACCAATCCAAATGGTGACTTGAATAAACTAAGTCTGCAGCTGGAGTTGGAAAAGATGAAGATGCGAGCCGCAACTGCCGCCGCTGAGGTAGAAGAAAGGAAAGCCGCTGCTGCTGAAAGAGCCGCAACTGCCGCAACTCTGGTAGAACGAGAGAAAGCTGCCACAGAACGAGAAAGAGCCGCTGCTGCTGAACGAGCCGCAACTGCCGCCGCTGAGTTAGAAGAGAGGAAAGCTGCTGCTGCTGAGCGCACGGCTGCTGCCGCTGCTTCCCTAGAACGTATCAAGGTGGAAACTGCTGCGGAAGCTGCTGCAACTGCTTTGGAGCAACAAGAAAAAGAAAGTGAACAGAAAAACAACGCTCTCCGTGTTAGGCTGCAGATTGAGAGAGAAGCGGCCACAGTAACAGAACGGGATCTGGCATTTATAAGACTGAAAGAAAAGGAAGAAGGTAAGCTAATTCCCGAACCCTTTGATGTGGGCAAGGTGCAGAAATTGCTGCCCATATTTGAAGAACGGGAACCTGATAACTACTTTTCTGTGTTTGAAGACACAGCCAAGAATCTCAATTGGCCTCAGGACAAATGGTATTTTATCATCCGGAACTCATTTAAAGGTAAAGCATTATCTGTATGTGCCACTATGTTAGAGGAACATGATTATTTCATAATTAAACAGGCAATCCTTGATGCTTATTCTATTACTGCGGAAGGTTATAGGCAAATATTTCGTAATAGTCAGAAGCAAGTTCAGCAGACCTTTTTAGAATTTATGAATGGAAAGATTAAACAGTTTCAGAAGTGGGTAGACAAAGTAGATGTCAAAACTTTTGAGCAGTTGAAAGATTTAATAGTAATGGAGGAGTTCTTAAGGAAAATACCAGGTAGCATTAATGTGTATCTAAGAGAGCAGAATGAATCTGACCCTAAGAAAGCCGCTTTAAAGGCGGATGACTATGCTCTTATTCATAAAGTAGGTAAAACCCCATATAGAGAAACTAGACCTAAGGAAACTTGTACATACTGCAAACAAGAAGGACATCATATTTCAGAATGTCCTGATCGACATTGTGCAGCTTCATACTTAAAGAGAAAACCTAATCCCCCTCAATTCTCTCCTAAGCAAATGAATCTGCCCAAACAGGAACCAAAACCTAAGGTGGAGAAGAAAAAGACCTTCCATTGTGCATCACACGAGTCCCAAGCATTTGCACCCTTCACTTGCTCAGGCAAAATAAATGGTAAACCTGTAACCATACTCAGAGACACTGGATCCTCTCAAACGATCGTCTCTCCTAAAGTAATACGACCTAAAGGTGAAACTCACAGGTATGTTGCAGTTAATGACCTAACCAGTAAGTCTATGTTGCCTCTCATTAATGTAAACCTTCATTGTCCTTATTTCTCTGGAACTACTGAAGTAGCTGTAAATCCAGAACTGTTACCATGCAAAAATGTAGATGTAATCCTGGGTAATGACATAGCTAACTCTGTTGTCTTAACAAACTTAATAGCAGTATCTCCAGATGTTGTACAGGAGGAATGCTTAGCAGTGACACGAAGCAGTAAAAAGGACACCCCTACTGAATCATCATCAAACCCGTTGCCAGTCTCTGAACCTATGGATTTCAACGAGTTGATGAGTACATATAAGATCCAGCCTGATTCCTTTAGCTATCAACAAAGGAAAGATGTCACTCTACAGCAGTGTTTCAACCAAGTGAAACCAAAGGATACCAACAAGTGTTCTTATTTTTATATTAATAATAATGTACTAATGAGAAAATTCAGGTCCAGCAAGAACAGTCATCTAGAAACCTGGAAGGATCTGTTCCAGGTAGTTGTTCCTAAGGATATAAGACCTCTGATCCTAGAATTGTCTCACTCTGCTGACTCTCATCTTGGTATCACTAAAACATATGAACGCATCAGTCAAGACTTTTATTGGCCAAACATGAAGAATGACATTAAAGAGTACGTAAAAACATGTACAACATGTCAAAAAGTAAGTAGTCCTAATGTGAAAGTACCAGTTGCACCATTAAAACCTACACTTGTGCCTAAAGAACCTTTCAGTAAGATCATAGTAGATTGTGTAGGCCCTTTGCCTAAGACAAAAAGGGGACATGAATACTTGCTTACGGCCTTATGCCCAACTACCCGTTATCCATTTGCAGTACCTTTAAGAAACATTTCAGCCAAGAACATCCTAAAGTCACTAGTGTCCATGTTTACTGTTGTAGGATTTCCAACTGAACTACAATGTGATCAAGGAACCAATTTCATGAGTCATGCTTTTAAAACTGCTATGAAAGATTACCATATAACCCAAGTCTCATCCTCAGCTTACCATCCACAGACCAATGGAGCATTAGAACGCACTCACCAGACCATTAAAAATCTTCTCCGGAAATACATCCATAGTTCAGGTAACGAGTGGGATTGCGATTTGGAACTGATCATGTACGTCATACGAGGAGTTCGAAATCAGTCTACTGGTATGTCACCTTTTGAACTACTCTTCGGTCGACGGCCACGAACTATCCTCAGTTCAGTCAAAGAACGCATCCTGAAGTTGGGAGATAATGAGGTACCTCTTTCCCAATATATTTCGGAACTAAACAGGAAACTTTCAGATCTTCACTCCATTGCCAAAACTAACTTGATAACAGCTTAAGAGAAGATGAAGATTAACTATGATAAAAAGGCTAAAACCAGAAGTTTCAAAGTAGGAGATGCAGTGCTGCTATATCATCCGATTGCAGGCTCTCCCCTACGAGAGAAATACCAGGGACCTTATACCATCACTCAACGTATCTCGCCAACCAACTATATAATCGCCACTCCAGATAAGCGTAAGTCTACTCAATTAGTCCACATAAACCTCTTAAAGGCCTATTTGTCTCCCTCAACAGCTGAAAGTAAAACGGTAATGATTACTAATGCCATACCATACATAGATTGTCCTATGGATCAATTTACAGATGATCCAATAACTGCATCTTGGCAGGATTCTCAAAACTCGAAGATCTTGGAAAGCTTATCAGACTATCTACAACCCTTATATGCATCAAAATGTAAATCTTTAGTAGCTTTATTCCATGAATTTCCTAGTATAACTTCAGATAAACCAGGCAGATGCACCATGCTAGATCATGACATCAAACTACAACCAGGTGCTGCACCCATTAAACAAGCTTTCTATCGAACATCACAGAAGAAATTGGGTATCATGAAAGAAGAAGTGAGCTACTTGATAAGAGAAGGATTGGCAGAACCCAGTGCGTCAACATGGGCTTCCCCATGTCTCCTAGTAGGAAAAAAAATGGAAAATTTCGTCTTTGTACCGATTACAGGAAAATTAATAATTTAACAATTAAAAATTCGTATCCTCTACCAAGAATAAAAGATATCATTGACCAAGTAAGTAATTCAACCTACTTAACCCAAATAGATTTGCTGAAGGGTTATTACCAAATTAAATTAACAGAAACGGCAAAGGAAATTTCTTCATTTATCACTCCATTTGGACTATTTAGTTATAATGTAATGCCATTCGGATTAGCCAACGCACCTGCCACCTTCCAAAGAGTAATGTCTTTAATTTTACAGGACTTGGAAAAAGTATTTGTATATTTAGATGACATCATTATTGCCTCTGACACCTGGGTAAACCATATTCAAAAGATAAAAGAAGTTTTCTCAAGGTTGAAACAACATGGATTAACGATCAACTTAGCAAAAAGTAATTTTTGCAAAGGTCAGGTATCTTACCTTGGTCATCGAGTTGGCAGTGGTAAAGTATTACCCCATGATGCAAATATTAGCGCCATAACTTCTTATCCTGTTCCAACTACCAAACAGGAATTAAAAAGATTTCTAGGTATGGTAGGATATTACTCTAAGTTCAGTCCAAATTTCTCGCCATTCACAGGGCCACTATTTGCTTTAACTTCTTCAAAAGTAAATTTTTCTTGGAGCCAGCAACATGATCAAATATTTAACCAGCTAAAAACTTACTTGTCATCTCCTCCTATATTAATGGCACCTAACCTCACCAAACCATTCTATCTCCAAACAGACGCTAGTGATCTTGGATATGGGGGCATTTTGTTACAGCATCCTGCTCCAATAACAACCATAACAGGAAACCTGCCCCCACTAGCTGATCTGTTACCAGTCTCTTATTCCAGTGGACGATTTATGGTTCCCAACTAAACTGGCCCACTGTGGAGAAAGAACTATTCGCCATCGTAGCTACCATCCAGAGATATGAGATTTATGTTGATGGACAAGACACGATCTACGTCTACAGCGACCACTCTCCTCTGTCGCATCTCCATAGGTCCACTACTCTCAACCCTAAACTTTTAAGATGGTCATACATACTATCTGCACATAATATCCAAGTTATCGCCATATCAGGACGAGAAAACATTGTGGCAGACTCATTATCAAGGATAACCTCGGTTGATCCTCGGGAAATGGAAAAAAACAAAAACAAGGGGGGGACTGTGATATCCCCATATGTTGTTCATATGCTAACATATCTGATTTGTCTAAAGTTTATTTTTCCATTTTCTTTGTAAATACATCACCTTATTTCAGCGCCATCTTCATTCCATTCTTCTCATTATCTTTTGTTTACACTCGCCTTCCTGCTGTAAATCATCCCTGTTTTCTTACCTTACATGTTATAAGGTAACCCCAAATTTATTGTTTTGTTAGAATACATTGTTCTCACCACGAGATTCATCTACCTTACTCACCCATTCACTTTGCATTGCTTATTATTGTTGTTTTGAAGTGCTTTTTCATTGTTTTGTTTAACGTAAGATTAAAGTTTTGTTTATAATATAGTTTATTGTTCCTGTCCTCCAATTATCCTGCTATTGGTGCTTCTGTTGTCTGCAACCAGCTTTAAGAAGATACATTTGATCATAATCAACAATCTTATACACTCGTAATAAGAAACAAGTGAATTTGGAAGTCTACCCATATGACTTCTATTTTGTTGTGTGAAGAGAACTACCGCCCATTGTAAAGGGATAATAGTTTGCACAGTGGTTCGTCACATAATATATATATATATATATATATATATATATATATATATATATATATATATATATATATATATATATATATACATATATATATATATATATATATATATATATATATATATATATATATATATATATATATATATATATATATATATTACACACACACATATATATATATATATATATATATTACACACACACACATATATATATATATATATATATATATATATATATATATATATATATATTACACACACACACACATATATATATATATATATATATATATATATATATATATATATATATATATATTTGTGTGTGCACGTATAAATATATCCCAAATTTATATCAAGCAGGATTGGAGATAAAAAACAATAACAGACATCCAATCCTTACTGTAATGCAAAATAATGTAATGCAAATCACCTTAGAGCGCTCCCCCCCCCCCCCCTCTAAACAAAAACAAACAAACAATATAAAGTCGAAACGCAGAAGCCTTATGAGTACCAGAAGTCTGCAATGTAAGGCTTTTGACAATCTCTACTTCCTTCGCCTAGATAGCGAACGAATATAGATAGCAGAAAGGGAAGGAGAAAATGGTAAGGAGATAATGAAAAGTAAAACCTCAAAGTTTATTCTTACCTTTATTCCCTCAATTACTCACGGCCTTGACTTACGGATGTCAAAAAGTCTAACTGATATGTGAATGAAATTGTGCTTAATTGCATCCGACAATGAACAAAACCGCAGTAAATTGCTTCATTTGCGCTCCTTAAGAAGAAGAATAGAAGAGTGGCTAAGCGATAAGGAAAGCCTTCAGGGAGAGATTTGAACGACTCCAACAACCGAAAATTAAAAAAAAAAAAAGTATTTACGAGTCGATATATTTTTTTTTATAGTTAAAAGCCTATTTAGATAAATAGTAAATATTATAAATACAATATATGTAAAATAAAAGATTATTCATGTAAATTCACGAGTCGATATATTTTTATTTAAAAACATATTTAGAGAAATAGAAAAAATTGCAAATACAGTATAATTAAAATGAAAATTATGTAAATATACTATGATGTGTATATTTATAAAAGTTTAAGATTATAAATGTGTATTTCCTAATAGAAAATTAAAAAAAAAGAAGTCTGGGGGAAGGGGTTGGGTAGGAGAAGGAAGAAAGAAAAGGAAAAGTTGAGAGAAGGAGGAATTGTTATAGGTCAGGGAATTAGCAGGGTCACATAATGTATTGAGGGAGTAATTTTGAAAATAATATGAATAAGAAGCTGGGATATGAAGCAGTATATGGTCACGAATAAGAAATGTATATTATAATTTACCCAAGGCCAAATTTGACTAATCTCTTACTTTTCATACATTTGTACAGATATGTCTGCTACAAAATTTTACAATCATACATGGCTTGTACCAGTTTATGTAAGGCAGAGAAAATTGTTCATACTGGTGCGCTCAAGATTTTTATGAAAAATTATGGTATCCATTTGAAAATAGTTGTTTTTTTTTTTTTTTTTTTTTTTTTTTTTTGTATACGCTTCAGGTATTGATCCTTATC
>NC_090736.1:18490390-18530390 GCF_036898095.1 Palaemon carinicauda | reverse complement strand
CCAAACACCACATTCATAGCTCACGAGGATGGTGAAGTCGCAGACACTACCAAAAACTAACGAGCTTGAGCGGAACTGGCACTCCCGTCCACCAGATTGCCAGCAGAGGCGTTTCCAATAGATTTCAAAAATTCTAGAAGAGGTTTTAGCAGAGTATTTTGAATTATATCTAATATCAATTTGGATTCTTTTCAAAGAAATAGAACTTAATTACAAAGATTAATTGATTTCACTTTGCATAACTGGGAATTCTGTTCAAGGTTATCTCATAAATCGAATGGAATTTGCGAGTCTGTTGGGAAAGTTCAAGCTACGTAACATGTAATTTATATTCTGTCCATCTCAAGTTTTATTCATTGCAGTACTCTTAAGCTGCTATTTTTCGATGCATTTATTGTGTGGAAACATTCATGAATACTTGATTATTGCAACCATTCCATTAGGTAAACTTAAAATTTTCTTCCTTCATAATAATCCTTTTCATTAATAAGTTGATTTTAGTATGTGTGTCCCTTCGAATTGTGATGTCACTTTGATACAGAACATTAAGATAGGGAATCTTTTTGTTATGCTTTTGTAGGATTTGATGAAATGTGTTTGTTATGTTTCAATTATGTCTTACGTAATGACTCCTGGGATATCATCCCAATCTATTTTACTTGTCACTTTCTTTTTGATACATTACTACATTTTAAAACCTTCCAGTCTTTATCTCCTGTTATCTAACAACCATTTACAGATAATACCAGAAGAGAAAAGGGAAAGGTTACCGTGGAAGTTAACGAGGCTAATACCTCTTTACCAGAAGTAACAATCTTTTCAGTATCTACAAAAAGATACAGTTTCTTCTTCAAAAGATATAATCTTTTTAGCGCTTCTAAAAGATACTATCTTATCCATAGTTTCTCTTCTTTGTAAAGCTCCTCGTTTCCTTGAAAATCTCGGTACTTCCGTTAAAAGAGAACCATCGTCTTGTTCTCCTTTCTACTGCTTTCACCTGGAAGACATTGGATACTCCCTTTTCATAGGCTGCCGTTGAGGTAATCTTCTCCTATCTTCCAACCCTTTAAAAAGTTGCGCCATAAACGTTTCCTTCAACATCACCATACG
The DNA here is from genome assembly GCF_036898095.1 of Palaemon carinicauda. NCBI lineage: Eukaryota > Metazoa > Arthropoda > Malacostraca > Decapoda > Palaemonidae > Palaemon > Palaemon carinicauda. Next base: position 18,529,280 of record NC_090736.1, on the reverse strand, counting down.
TTTCTTTAACGTTCAATGTGGATGTTATTAAATTCTCTCTCAACATTTAATGCTCAGTTCTAGAAATCCCTTTGCCTTTTGTTAAATAGGGATATTATGCCGTACGATTAATTTTCCTTAGGTTTTTCTTCATAGGAGATGCTTTTGAGAATTCTGCTTTCAAAAGTGACTTTGTGATTGGAAAATATAGTTCTCGTTTTTCTAGATAAGATACGAAACTTCAAGGTCATGACCTTTAGTCTAACACGTTTGGTTTACTTGGACCAGATTCTGTAAATCCTATCAAGTCCAATCCAGTTGTAGATATAGACTTGGGTAAGACTTTGTGGGACCTTTCAGACTTATATGGATGTGAACAAGTTTTCTTTACACAAAAGACTTCAAAATTTAATATTTTAAAATTAATGTTAATTCAAATAGTTAAAGAAAATCTGGATTTAGTCTTCATTAATTCGTAAAATAACTTTAGATATATTTGTTGGGATAGGAATATTTAGCTTATGGGACTAATTAAGATAGGAATATCCCATTACGATTTACAAAACTCCTTATCAAAAAAATGTTTCTTAATGAAGGGAAAAACAAAGTAGTGTATATACTTGATAGATTGTCTATGAAAATAATATAATAATGAAAATAGGAGTCGAGAAATTTGTATATACTAGTTGCAATGATAAAGAACAGTAGTTAAAGTGTACGCTTTTGCAAGCATATGTTTATAAAGAAGGGTTTCTATTTTTCTTCTTTTACACATATATGATTTCAATATGTTAGTGGTGACTGGTGTGGTAACGTCCCTAACTGGTGAGCGACAGACCATGGTTCAAGTCCCGCTCAAACTCGTTAGTTCCTTTGGTTACTGCAACCTCACCATTCTTGTGAGTTAAGGATGGGGAGCTCGGGGAGCCTATAGGTCTGTTTGCTGTGTCATCAGCAGGTATTGCCTAGCCCTCTTTGGTCGTAGCTTTGGTGAAGAGGTGGCTTTGGAGCTGATCTTATGTACTGTATATATGGTCAGTCTCTAGGGCATTGTCCTCTTTGTTATGCTTTTGAACCCTTGAAACCTTTAATGTTGTTTAGATATAAACTCACTTGAAACGTGGATAAGATAATAGACAATTATTGATAAAATGAATATTTCTCAGAAACACGAATCAATTATGAATAATTTCTCTATTCAAGGTATGAATTCAATTGTCTGATGTATGCAATAATGCAATTTAATATTTCCTGATCGTTTTTAGAACTAATAATATCATGTAACGTTCTAAGACAATAAGAGGAAATTTGTCTGATCACTAGGATGATAAAAGCATGAATTGGATATTCATTACTTTCTGAATCATTTAAATTCAACTCGCTATAAATAGATATCCACTAAATTGAAGCAGTTTAGTAGCAGTTCATATTTGACAAGGTCGCGAAAGCATACATTTAAGTTACTCCTGATTATTCTTTTAATTAGAATATAAGAATATCTTGACTTTTAGCCTGTTTTGTCTAGTCGGTCGAGTACATTGATTTTATCATTTCCATGGCTATCATGTATATAAAACACTATACTTACTAAGAAACGTTAAATTACGTTGGATAAATATGTCACTACACAAAAATTTTAAGTAGATATAATAATAATAATAACAATAATAATAATAATAATAATAATAATGATAATAATAATAATAATAATAATAATAATAAAAATAATAATAATAATAATAGAAAAGCATTCTGAGAGTGCAGACCTCATTTAGAACCATGTGCGATGTTGTGTTTAAGGTGCATTCGGTCGACCTTTTGCTCGACCTTGACCTAAGACTTAGGACTATCAAAGTTGAATCACTGCTACGTCTCGACATAACAATTAATCCCTGAAAGTGTCACCACTCTACGAGTAAAATTGTGACCAGGAAGTTGTTCACAAACAAAGACACAGATAGGAGAGAAAACATAACCTCCTCTCAACTTTGTTGGCGGAGGTCACTGCGGTTATCTTATAAGGACATTCTAGGAAAATCCCTCTTAACGCACTTAGTCGAAAACACCCATTTCCTTATTAGCTTCCTTGTCGTATGAACGAATCCATCATCTAAAGTCATGTAAGAAAAACTAATTGAATACGAGTATTGATTATCAAGGTAACTCCAACATAATTCTGATTCACTGGATTACTAAGAAGCTGATACAATTGCTACGCCTCCCACTTACTGTTCACAGCAAAAATAGAAGAATCAATAATAAATAAGAAAATTATATCAGTCCATTCCATTGCTAGTTTCTTCATGTTTCCGGATATGATTTTCCCAAGACTTTTAAGCAAAAATATTAATGTATACGAAGATTTTTTTTAGGTCATTAGGCGATATTATTATTATTATTATTATTATTATTATTATTATTATTATTATTATTATTGTTATTAGTATCAGCTGAACTTCCCCTAAAGTTGGAAAAGCTGGATGCTAAAAGCCCAAGGGCTCTTAAGAGGAAATATATCCCAGTGAAGAAATGAAATAAGGAAATAAATAAAGTACTTGAAAAGTTAAAAAAAAAAAAAAAAAAAATCTTAAAGTATCTAAGATCAGTAAGAACGTTGAAATAGATTATATATAAACTATGGTGTGAGATTTATGTCAGCCTGTTCAACATAGAAACCTTCGCTGCAAGTTTCAACTTCTAAAATGTAGAACTTGGGAAGAACATTTGATATGTTACTGAAAAATAACCATAAATTGAAGACAAAACTTGAAAAGAACATTTTTGGTGGGCAATTGGAAACGTCCCTGCCTGGTGTTTGCTGGACCGGGGTTCGAGTCTCGCTCAAGTTCGAATGTTTTTACTCGTGTCTGCAACCTTACCATCTTTGTGAGCTGAGGATAGGGAGTTTGGGGGAGCCTTCAAGTCTACTCAGGGTCCTGGGTCTACCTGTTGAGTCATCAGCAGCCATTGCCTGGCCCTCCCTGGTTATAGGGTGTTGACTATATGTATGTAATATGTATATAATCAAGTGTCCCTTGCCTCTGCCACTCATGGGTGGCCCGTAAACCTTTTAACAGAAAACTATGGAAATTTCATATACCAAATTGTGAGGAACATTCCGTTAATAGTTGAGAAGTTGGTTCCATATGTTGAAGCTGCAACTTGTAAGAAACTATTGTTTTACATTTGGGGAAGAAGGTGCTACGTCTAAGAAATAGTTCGAGAGAATTATGCTCTAGTAGTGTACGTGACCCATCAAAAATGACGGCTAAATATTTAGACGGATATGCACACACTGTCATTCGTGGCCCCTCCCACCAGTGTATGACTATTACCTCTTACCCTACCTGTGGAACGAGGCTAAACCGAGTAGTTATGTAGCTGGTAATACCAATGAACGTGCCCAGAAAGATATATATATATATATATATATATATATATATATATATATATATATATATATATATATATATATATATATATATATATATATATATATATATATATATATATATATATATATACACACACACACACACACACACAAATATATATATATAAATATATATATATATATATATATATATATATATATATATATATATATATATATATATATATATATATATATATAAATATATATATATATATATATATATATATATATATATATATATATATATATATATATATATATATATATATATATATATATATATATATACACACACACACACATATATATATATATATATATATAATGTACACACACACACACACACACACATATATATATATATATATATATATATATATATATATATATATATATATATATATATATATATACATATATATATATATATATATATATATATATATATATATATATATATATATATATATATATATATAATGTACAAACACACACACACACACACACACACATATATATATATATATATATATATATATATATATATATATATATATATATATATATATATATATATATATATATATATATATATATATATATATATATATATATATATATATATATATATATATATATACACATATATGTGTGTATATATATATATATATACATATATATATATATATATATATATATATATATATATATATATATATATATATATATATATATATATATATATATATATATATATATATGTGCATACTCACACCCACACGCACACACACAAACACACACATATATAACGGATTTTGAGCAAAGCGAAAAATCTATTTTTGGGTGAGATGGCCATGTCTTCCTGATGGAAGTTCCTATAGGGTAGCTTCCTAGGGTATATTACAACTACGGCGATATTCCCAGAGAATTTACCTTAAGGTACCAGAATTCTAACTCCTGGAGCGAGTATCCCTCGTGAAAGGGGTATTGCGACATATCAGAGGACGTATTCTTGACACGCCACATGGCAATCTGCATCCCGAACAGAGATTTCGTCTCGCAAGGGGCAGTTGGCAAGAAACGAATTCGGGAAAGAAAAAGGGGGAGCCGCTCCCAAGGCTCCCTATCTCCCGATTCGTAAGCGTGCCTGGCGCCAATCCTGGCACCATCTGTATTCCTTGTAGCGTACACGAGGTGCTACAGATACTGTATGTAGGGAGGGGTCCTACTGCCCTTTCTTAGAAAGGCAAGGGCGGGTCCATCAGGACGACATGGCCATCTCACCCAAAAATAGATTTTTCGCTTCGCTCAAAATCTGTTTTTTGGGCTCAAGCCATGTCGTCCTGATGGAGTTATACCGGAGCATTACTGTATCTGTGGATTCTCAGAACGTGCCGTACTCCCCGTATGTAATTTTTCCCGGTCGACTAGACCTAGAGACCTAAGATGTTACCGTTATACATCTTTTCAACTAACTATAAACCATGTTAGAGCTTCCTGCCCCCTACAGGGAAGAGTCCTACTAGACTCTGGAAAAGTCTCGAAGAGTACATATACCTATGTATGAATACCAGGCAAGCTAATATAGTGGTCTCGCCCTATATTAAGTGAAGCATAGTTTGTAAAGAACCACTGCGTCAATATGAAATATCGACCAGTTCTCCACACAATACTTGTATTGGACAAAGGTTTATATCCGCATAGGAGGAAACTAGTAAAACAGCCATCGTCCCCTTATGGGACGGGGTCCTCCCGTTAAGGGAAAGCATAAACCAATGCAACATAGCTTGCATAAAGGAACAATTCTATTAGAATTATCCCAGATAAGGTACATAGAATGAATGCTCAATTATACCAATAAATTGACACAGGTGAAGGAGACGCAAGGTTCTCAAGAACAAGTTCATTGACAGACAATAAACAGACAGGTTAACCACAATTACATATATATATATATATATATATATATATATATATATATATATATATATATATATATATATATATATATATATATATATATATATATATATATATATATATATATATATATATAAGAGGAGGATAACCCAAAACTTTAAGCATAAGTATGATAGTAAACAGAACTGTTTATCTGAAAGAAAACACATTAAATGCCACTTTTAAGATACCGAGGTATCAAAGTCATAAAAGTCTGTATTACAAATCAATGACATTAGCGTTAGAAACGCTCGGCACACATGTCTGCACTTATGCTAGGTTCACCTTTGGAAATGGAACAGTCTACATGGGCAACTCAGTGCCCTCACTTAGTTTGTAGTACGGTATGTAACTACACACTCACCCTGGAATTAATCGTCCCAATTAAAACCACTGTTCCTCGCAGAGTTAAACAGTAGGGTTAACGAAGCGACCCACTGCTACCACAGATCTCTTTAGTTCCTCTACTTGCTTCGCATAGTGGCGAAAGAACACTCTGGAAGACTTCCAGCCAGTGTATGAACGGAGATGTTCAAAATCCATACAATTAAATAAATTTAAGGATGAGGCAACTTTCCTCGGATTGTGACCTGCGGGTGTACTGTCAGGATCCGCTCTGGGAATAAAATATGTGATTTTCGCCCTGAGTTGATTCAGAGATAAATTTGAGCCTGATATTTCTTCCCTGAATAGTTGACCACCCTTGAAGTCTGAAGTTCTATGAAGATAGACCTTTAGGCATTCTACTGGACATAGAGATGCATCTTCTTTCAGAGGGCAGATTCTCCAGGGACCCCACCTGTTGGTGGGTAACTCATTCTTGGCGAGAAACGTAGGTTCCGGATACAGGTTCAGTTCTCCCCCATCCAGGAACTGAACACGACCTGCCTCTCTCTAGAGGGCTACAATCTCACTAACCCTGGCCCCGGATGCGAGTGCAAATAGGAAAATAACTTTTTGTGTCAAATCCTTCAACGCACATTCTTCATTGCACAACAGAAAACCAAAATGAAGAACTTTGTCTAAGGACCATGAAATGGCCTTTGGAGGTGCTGAAGGTCTGAGCCTAGCGCAGGCTTTCGGAACTTTATTAAAGAACTCTTTACCTAGGTCGACCTGGAAGGCATATAGAATGGGTCTTGTCAAAGCAGACTTACACGTTGAAATCGTGTTAGCTGCCAATCCTTGACCATGGAGGTGGATGAAGAAAGATAAGCAGAAGTCTGTCGAGATCTCCTGCGGATTCTTCGCCTTGACAAAGGCCACCCATTTTCTCCAAGATGACTCATATTGCCTTCTAGTAGATTTGCACTTATATTCCTCTAGGAAGTCTATGCTGGCTTTTGAAATCCCGAAACGCTTTCTCACCGCTAGGGAGAGAAAATCATGAGCTGCAGGGTCCGGGTTTTCTGTAATGAAGCGCAGACAGTTGACTTCTGGACTCACTGGGTCAGAACTGGATCTGGTAGCGGTACAAACTTCAGCTGTAGTTCCAATGCCAGGGGGAACCACACGCTGTTCGGCCACTTGTGGGCTACTATTGCCGCTACCCCTTTGAAGGATCTCAGTTTGTTGAGGACCCTCAACAGAAGGTTGTGAGGAGGGAACAGATAAATCCTGGACCCTCTGTTCCAGTTGAGGAACATCACGTCCACTGCTTCCGCTAAGGGGTCCTCGTACGGGGACACGTACAGGGGCAACTTCTTGTTGTCTTTCGTCGCAAAGAGGTCTATCTGCAGTTCTGGGACTTGATTCAGAATGAAGGAGAATGAACCTCCATCTAAGGACCATTCCAACTCTATGGCTGTGAACCTGGATAGAGCGTCCACTGTCACATTGCGGACTCCTTGAAGGTGAACTGCCGACAGGTACCACTTCTTCTTTTCCGCCAATCGGAAGATGGTCAACATCACCAGGTTGAGAGGTGGTGACCTCGATCCTTGTTGATTCAAGCATCTCACAACTACCTCGCTGTCCCTCACCAACCTTATGTGGATCGAGTGACGCGGGGAAACTTTCTTTAAGATAAGGAGCACTGCCATAGCTTCTAGAAAGTTTATGTGAAAGGTCTTGAATAACTTGGACCAAGTCCCCTGGACTTTTTTCCGATGAGAGTGACCTCCCCATCCCTCCTTCGAGGCGTCTGAGTGAATCGTCACAGACGGGGGAGGTGGCTGAAGAAGAACCGACTTCTTTAGAAGTCTGGCTTGGGACCAAGGCCTGAGAAGAGTACAGAGCCGAAGCGGAACTGGTCTTCTCAGATCTCTTCGCACGATTGATGCAAAACTTCTCTAAACTCCGGTTGCATCCTTTAGCTGTGCTCTTAGCACTGGGTCTGTCACCGAAGCAAACTGGAGAGAGCTCAGTACCCTCTCTTGTTCGCGTCTTGATATCCTTTTGGAATCTAGAAGTCTCTTGACAGAACCCGCTATCTCCTTCTTTTCTTCGCCGGGATGGAGAAACGGTGTGACAAAAGGTCCCAGTGGATTCCCAGCAACTGGAACTTTTGAGATGGAGAAAGTCGAGACTTTTATCTGTTGATCTTGAAACCTAGGTACTGTAGGAACTAGATCACTTGACTGGAAGCTTACAAGCATTCTGTCTCGGATGCTGCCCACACCAACCAGTCGTCCAGGTAGGTTACTACCTGAATTCCCTTTAGGCGTAATTGTTTGAGAGCTCCGCTCGCAAGCTTCGTAAAAATCCTTGGGGCTATGTTTAGCCCGAATGGCTTGGCTCTGAGGGCGTATAGTCTTCGTTGTAGCCTGAACCCTAGGTAAGCGGAGAGTCGGCGGTTGATTGGAATGTGCCAATAGGCGTCTGACAAGTCTATAGAGACAGAATATGCCCTCTTGGGTAGTAAGGTCCTTATGTGTTGCAGTGTTAGCATCTTGAATTTGTAATACACTATGAACTTGTTGAGTGGCGACAAGTCCAAAATAACTTTGAGCTTTTCCGAGTCTTATTTGGGAACACAAAACAGCCTCCCTTGGAATTTGATGGACTTCACCTTTCGGATCACATTTTTCTCCAACAGTTCTTGAACGTACTCCTCCAGAACGGGGGTGGAGTGTTGGAAAACCCGAAGGCCCGGGGGTGGAGTGCTGTACCAGCTCCAGCCCAGTCCATTCTTGAGTAGGCTGTGGGCCCAGGGATCGAAGGTCCACCAATCCCGAAATTTCAGAAGTCTCCCTCCTACCGGTATCATCCTGCTTGGACTGCCGTCCCGAGGTCTTGCCTCCCTGACCACGACCACCCCTGAATCCCCTTCCCCTTGAGGGGCGCCCAGAAGAGCCTCTGGCTGCCCCTCTAGGCTTTGCTCGAAAGGAAGTAGACTGCCCTTCGAACGATGGGGTGAATGCCGTGGACTGTGTCGACACGGCCTGGGGTACCCACTGAAAAGTGGTCGGGGTTTGTGCCACGATCTGGGGCACTGGAGGCAATGGCAATTGCAGTTGCTGTTGCTGTCTAAAAGGCTTGGCTGGCCGAGACGGTAGCCTAGCCCTCATAGTCTTCCTCTTTGGTTGAGGACCTTCATCCGGGGAAGACTTTCTTTTGATAGCCAGGCCCCACTTCTGGAGAAGGTTTCTATTCTCCAAGGCGGCCTTATGAACTACTTCTTTGACCAAATCGGTAGGGAAAAGGTCTTTGCCCCAAATGTTGGAGGAGATTAGTTTCCTTGGCTCGTGCCTCACCGTAGCTGAGGTGAACACAAACTCCCTACAAGCTCTCCTCGCCTTGACGAAGCCATAAAGGTCCTTCGTCACTGTGGCCAGATGAGTCTTGGCCACCACCATGAACATTTCATGGACCTTGGGGTCACTTGCCATCGTCTCAAGAGTAGTCTGAAGAGACATTGAAGCAGCCAGTCTTTCTTTTGTCTCGAACTCTCTCTGCAAGAGAAAGTCAGACAGCTTAGGGAGGTCCTCGCCGAATTGACGTCCGGCGATATCAGCCTCCAACTTCCCAACTGAGAACGTAAGATGGACGTCCTTCCAGTCTTTGTGGTCCATAGGTAGAGCCAGCGACAAGGGTTTACACTCCTTCAGGGAGGGGCTAGGCTTGTCAGCCTCGACTGCTTTTAGTACAGCCGCAAACCCTTTCTGTAAAAAGGGGAAGGCTCTAGCAGGAGAGGACACAAAGGAAGGGAGCTTCTTGCTCAATGCAGCTACTTTTGAGTTAGAGAAGCCCCTCTCTTTCAACGAGGATGAAAGCAGAGCTTGAGCCTTAGTATGGTCCATCACTATGACCTCCTTCGGCTCTGTCTCCTCCTTTGAAGCTGGTTCCTTCCTCAGCCGGACGTAACAGTCCGGATATGATGCCTTGCTGGGCCAGAATTCCACCTCCTCTAGGGGAACTGAGCCCAGCTTATCCGAGATGACGATCTCTACAGTCGTCATTGGCATGTGCTCAGCATACCTCCATGGGTTAGCATCTGAGCACAAGGGAAGGTCTTTCACAATGAGCCTTTTTCTGGGGCCCATGTGATTCTGCAAGGCACTGCATCCGCCGTTCCATAGCAGCCGCCTTCTCCTGATTCTCCTTCTGCATTTGTTGGATCATTCCAACAATCAAAGAGAGGACCTGTCCCAGCTCTACTGGGAGACCGGCCGATGTTGAGGGAATAGGCTCCGGAATCTGAACCGGAGTAGCCGACACCTCGTCGACCTCTTCCTCTACGACGTCCGGGGCTTGAACTTCATCCTAGCCTTCTGCCAGGAGGTCTTCTTCCAAACGCTCGTCCACGTCAGACATCCTGTCATCTAACTGGATGTCTTGCATCGTGACCGCGACTTCAGCATCCACCTGGATCTGACCTTGGGGGATCTCCTCTTGAGGCTGGGGAATCACTGCATCAGGTGATGCCTTAGGGAAAAGATACGCCCTCATCTTCTCACTTGGAAGATAAGGGCCAGAGGTGTTCTTTTGGAAGCCCCTTACCCAGGTACGAAGCTTCTCCCTTGCTATATCCCTTGATTCCGCCGTCCTAAGGGAATCAAAGGCCTCAGTAATCAGGTTAGTGCACACAATACATACCTGAGGGTCCCAATACTGGAGATCATCCTTGGAGACAGCGCATGCTGCGTGTCTCCTACAAAACTCATGTCCGCAGAGGTTCTTGCTGCGGACGTTGCAGAAAACATTTCCGCACTTCGGAGGGTCCACATGTAAAGAGAATAAATTTCCATGAGTATCAAGTGAACTATGTATCACTGGATATGCATAGTATAGCATAGCAATTCATAAAGGAAAGACACACACTTGTGTTTCCCTCACAACCCATTGTTGCAGCCTTCCAGATAATAAAATCAAATGGTTAATCTCTTCTAGAGTAACCAATGCAAGGTTTCCAGAGGAAACAGGTGAAGCACACACCTAAGCAATGATTTTAAAATCCTGGATAATAGACAGGGAGGAACTCACTTTCCTATCTGTAGGGCAACAGCAAAGGACTGTGCAAGAAAACACAAAAGTGTTAGAACACACAGTGCTGTACCAAAACCCATACCATAGTTTTCTTCTTACTGTATGTTATACTGAAGAATACTAGTACAGTATAGGAGGATACGTGTCGGGCGGCACACACCATAACTAGCTTTAAAGTATACTACTTAACAGCTATAAGGCGGCAGAACTCTGGTTCAAATGCATGTGCCGTCCGGCAGCAACTGCCGGCCGGAAACAGCCAATGTCGGCCGGCAATGGCTGCCGGTCGGCAACTACACAAGGTAGTACCCAGCTGCCGGCCACACTCTTGGTGACGGGCAGACAAGGGCTGACATTAGCCGGCCGGCAAAGGTACAAGACCGATGCCACCCGGCAGCAAAAGAACCAGACGACTACACCTGCCCGGCTGCCGGCCTCATAGGCCAGCAGCCGGGTCGGGTACAGCACTAGAAGAAAAATAGAATGGATGCCGGGATAAGAGTGTACACTACCTCCAAGCCCAGCAATCCGAAAGAGTGCATATAAGGAGGGGGAGAATCTAATTCAGGCTTCCTGACCAATGCCGTCTGGCTCTACAGGCAGGCATGGATGAGGGACCAAGGGAGGTTCGGGCAGCACTCAAAATATAAGACCCTTGCCGGCCGGTAAGGGGCTGAGTCAATTCCACATCCTAACCTATACTAGGTCCAGATGTAGAACGACGTACAGTACTGTAATGGCTAGGCCATTACGGAGATAGAGGGGAAGGGACAAAGAGGGTCCTACCAACCTTGCTTTAGTGACGGATCACCCGCAGCCAAGAAACTTATCTTAGCCTAAGGGAGATCTAAGGGGGAAGGCCAGCAATACTTGCCAGCTCCCAGAGCACCAAAGCAAGGAAGGTGTTGCTACTCCCAGGGAAGGAAACTTATCCTCCCCCGAGAACAGCAACAAGGACTAGTCTGGTAGATCACAAAAGAAGGAATCATATCCACAGAAACCTTCGGTAGTGACCTAAGGAGGCTAACCCACCTTTGTCTGTGTCAGGCCAGCGAGGGAGACTCTACCCCAAGCAAGACAAACACAGACTCAGACTAAAAAACTCTGTTGTTCTGTCCCTCTTTGAACCAGACTTACTGAAACAGGAAGGTACAGTAACACCCCAGTATAGTTTTATCGAAAATAAATTCGGAAAAAACCACTTTGGGATAAGCCCAAGGCTTAAACAGAGGGAAAGGGATTGCAGACCTTCTCCGAAGAAAAGAAAGCAACCGGGGAGTATGAGAAAGTATACTAAGGCTCCAGAAGCAACTTAGCCTAGGCACCAAGAAAATCGATTACCTAAATCACCGAAACTCACTCGTATACAATCTTGGAAATATTCCACACAATCTTAAATGTATAAAACATAGCCTAAAGCTTCAATAAAATTTTTATTACACTCGGAAAAACCAAAATCATGTATGAAGTACTAGGACCAAACGACTAGGCTACATGGCCTAGCGTAGGCCAGAATGGCGAATACTTCGCCAAAATAATACTAAGCACGAAAGGAATCCTATGTAATGCTAAATAGCTAAAATTTATTAAAGCAAAACAACCGGGAATGTCGCTCTGACTAACTAAATTTATACCTAGCGAGCGACAGAAGGAGACGCCATGAAAAGTAGAATAAATCCAAGATTTGCGAGAAACACAGGAAAAAACACCGAGTTGTTAAGCTACGCAAAAAGGAATACAGATAGGGAGCCTTGGGAGCGGCTCCCCCTTTTTCTTTCCCGAATTCGTTTCTTGCCAACTGCCCCTTGCGTGACGAAATCTCTGTTCGGGATGCAGATTGCCATGTGGCGTGTCAAGAATACGTCCTCTGATATGTCGCGATATCCCTTTCACGAGGGATACTCGCTCCAGGAGTTAGAATTCTGGTACCTTAAGGTAAATTCTCTGGGAGTATCGCCGTAGTTTTAATATACCCTAGGAAGCTACCCTATAAGAACTTCCATCAGGACGACATGGCTTGAGCCCAAATATATATATATATATATATATATATATATATATATATATATATATATATATATATATATACATATATATATACATATATATATATATATATATATATATATATATATATATATATATATATATATATATATATATATATATATATATATATATATATATATATATATATATATATATATATATATATATATATATGTATATATATATGTATATATATATATATATATATATATATATATATATATATATATATATATATATATATATATATATATATATATATATATATATATATATATAGGTTATATAGACAGGGAATATAGTGAAAATGTAGTTCCAAAGATTTTGTTTTTGTTTTTTGTAGAAATTGAATTTTCTATCAAGCTACGGTTATTGAAGCAACATATACGTTTATTGAAGCTTAGCAATCTAAATAGGGTGTAGTCTATGACGCATTTCAGCATGAATGCATTAAAATCTACTGAAGATAAATGAATAAATACCGAGACGCACCATCACAAAGTATAGAAATTTTGTATAAAAAAGGCATGAGCAAAATATAAAATAGTTAGAAATTCTAGTCATTATCTGTTATAATATTACTGATATAATGAAGTTGTTGAATTATTTATATAAAATGTCTGTTTAATAACTTTTATATAGTTCATCTATAAAAGATGTAGTACTTATAGAATTAGAAAGAAACTCATATTCCATAAAGCCATAAAATCCCAAAATCTAAGATAGAAATCCATCCTTTCGCTTTTCCTTTGACATAAATTTGCCTGAAGTGGCGAGAGAGAGAGAGAGAGAGAGAGAGAGAGAGAGAGAGAGAGAGAGAGAGAGAGAGAGAGAGAGAGAGATGATGGGGGCAGGTCTTCTTTTGCAAGAGTAGCTATTAAATAATTACACTTTTGTCACAGCAGGCTGGAAAGCACATTTTTGTATCATCGACAACACACTGAGATATATTCCAATAGTGGGTTATATTTCATATAAGATCATATGATATAGTTTGAAATGTATTTACGGCATACACACACACACACACACACACACACACACACACACATATATATATATATATATATATATATATATATATATATATATATATATATATATATATATATATATATATATATATTTCATAATATATATATATATATATATATATATATATATATATATATATATATATATATATATATATATATAATTCATAATATATATATATATATATATATATATATATATATATATATATATATATATATATATATATATAATTCATAATATATATATATATATATATATATATATATATATATATATATATATATATATATATATATATATATATTGACCAGTAAATGAGAACTGTAATAAACAAATTCTGCTTACCTTCAAAAATAGTGAAAACAATTTGTGCAGAGGCGCTAGTTAGGTAATAACTGGGATGCAAGGTGAATGTAACTAAACTATATTAAACAATTATCGATTTTATATACAACGACTTCCGAGGAAAAACGTCATAAAAATTCAAACAAGACAAAGATTGTGCTTGCGTGATAACACAGGATAGTCTGTTAGCAGTGCAAGGAAGAGCGAGTGATAAGACAAAATAACAAACCGTTACAGTGTACGAACGTGTATGAAACACGTCCGGTACAAATTGCTAGGAATTTTGATAGGTGAAGTTTTGATAACAGCTACAATGGGATCGATAAGAAAATCCCAATGGGTGATATACCAAGTACTCTTTTGGAAATGTCCCTGTATCGCAATCTATTGGATGAGAGTTCGAACACCACTCAAATCTGATAGTTTCAAGTTGTGTATACAACCTTAACGTACCTACCATCTTGGAATGAGTGCTTGTGGGGAACATATAGGTCTACCTTATTATCCATCAGCAGCCATTATCTGGCCCTTCCTGGTCTTTGCTTGGTTGGAGAGGGGGCTTGGAGCTCATCATATGTATACTCGTATATGGTACTCTCTAGATCATTGTTGCGTCCCATTCCTCTGCTACTAATGAACAACCATTAAACCTTCAATAATTTTCGTCATTATAAAAAGTGTTTATGAATTCACAAAGGTACATATGTATGTTGTTGGTGATATAATGGTATATAACCTCATAAGAAATGCAATATTTATTGATTGTATTAGAAATCTGTTTAAGAGTAAATTGTAATAAAAAGTCTCATGATATTGAGATACTGTGTCTTCAATCCAACAAGAAGTCTAATGCTGAAGATAAATAAGTTTTTATTATTTACGAAAGGGAATTTATTTTCTACGATAAAAAGATAGAATGAAAAAAATTAGATTATGATAAAAAAAAATCTGCAAGTATTCTTCTTCTTCTTCTTATTATTATCATTATTATTATTATTATTATTATTATTAGTGTATAAGCACTACTATTGAACTAGTATAAAGGCCATTAACTAACGAAAGATAATATAACAGAGCAAGGTGACCAGAGCTAAAAACACACTAAACAAACAATAAAGGAATAATAATAAAAAATCCCTGGAATAGGTATATAGGTTGGCCAGAGCACCAGCCACCCGTTGAGATATCACATTGGATCTTTCTCTTTGGTTACGGCTCTTTTTGTCGTTTCATACACATATACCAAATAGTCTGGCTTGTTCTTTACATATTCTCTTATCCTCATACACATAACAACACTGTGAATTCCAAAGAATTCTTCTTCGTTTAAGGGGTCAACCATTGCACTGTGATTGTTCAGTGGCTACTTCCCTTTTCGTAAGTGTAGAAGAGACTCTATAGCAATGGTGAGCAGCTCTTCTAGGAAAAGGACACTCCAAAATCAAATCATTGTTCTCTAGTCTTGGGTAGTGCCATAGACTCTGTACCATGGCCTTCCACTATCTTGGATTAAAGGTCTCTTGCTTGAGGGTACACCCGGACACGGTGTTCTATTTTAATTCTCTCGCTCATGTTTTTTTTTTCCTTTTTTTTTAGTTTATAAACGAGAGATCTTACTGTTCTTAAAATGATTTATTTTGATTGTTTATTGCTTCTCGTGTAGTTCATTTATTTCATTGTTTCTTTTCCTTACTGGGCTATTCTTCCAGGTTGGAGCCCCTAGGCTTATAGTATCTTGCTTTTCCAACTAGGGTTTTATAGCTTAGCTTGTAATAATAATAATTATAATGATAATAATAACACGTAAAATCCAATTAAAATAGAATTTAACTCATTCCTAGACCATATATCAGTCTCAGAAATTTGTGATATTGCCATCAATCAAACAACTAGAATGATCGTTTTAGGTTTGCATCATGGGAAATTATTATTATTATTATCATTATTATCATTATTATCATTATTATTATTACTTACCAAGCTACAGCCCTAGTTGGAAAAGCAGGATGTTATAAGCACAAGAGCTCCAACAGGGAAAATAGTCCAGTGAGGAAAGGAAACAAGGAAAAATAAGATATTTTAAGAAGAGCAACAACACTAAAATAAATATATCCTAAATAAACTATAACAAAAGAAGTGGACGAGAAATAAGACAGAATAGTATGCCCTTGTGTGCCCTCAAGCAAGAGCACTCTAATCCCAGACAGTGGAAGACCATGGTACAGAGGCTATGGCACTACCCAAGACCTGAGAACAATGGTTTAATTTTGGAGTGTCCTAGAAGTACTGCTTACCATAGCTAAAGAGTCTCTTCTACCCTTACCAAGAGGAAAGAAACCACTGAACAATTACAGTGCAGTGGAAAAGAATTGTTTGGTAATCTCAGTGTTGTTAGGTGTATAAAGACAGAGGAGAATATGTAAAGAATAGGCCAGACTATTCGATGTATATGAAGGCAAAGGGACAACGAATCGTAACCAGAGAGAAGGGTCCAATGTAATAGGCTACTGTCTGGCCAGTCAAAGGACCCCATAACTCTCTAGTGGTAGTACTTCAACGGGTGGGTGGGTGGTTTCAGTAGTGTGTCTTCCCGAAGCAACAACTGTCAGCACCGTCAAAGGAATGCAAAAAATGCAGAAAGTGCGGTGGCTTAAAGCGCTCCGATCATCGATATATTTCTGCAAAGCTTTGCTCGGTGTGACGTCAGATAAACTTCTTAAAGGTAAAGCCTGCTGTTTAACATAATTTGTCTTGCAGGTGGCACAAGATATATTGGGTGAAATATTTTCCAACAGTTGGTCCCCAACCACCCTTTTTTTCAAGATGCGTTCGTATTATGGCAAATGGAGGACCATTTCTCAAGTCTTTCAATACTTTTTAAATATTATATTTTTTTTATCTTGAAAATTTGAAATAAAATATCACAATTTAGACAATGATTACGATCGTTTGCAAGAAACTGACTTCCTTTAGAAATAAACAATAATTTTTAACCTCATCAATCTTTGTTTGTTTTTAGATTGCCAAATAAAAAGCAAGAAGGCAGTCCGTATGTGGGAACCTTATCAATCAATACAGAATTTAAGAAAATATTTCACGTTATCAAGTTAATCAGAGCAGGATTTTACAAATGATCTTGTCACACTATCAACTCGAGTATTTCTGCCTTGAAACTAATGGATGACAAACGATGTTGTTAGACTGATGTAGACTTGTGTTAGTAAGCGTTGTGTTTTTTCCTCTGACTGACTGTGACGACTAATGTTATAAATTCTAGGGTGAAGTTATACCTTTATCTATAAGCAAAATTGGTTTTGCAATTTACCTGTTTAATTTCTTAATTATTTTTAAGAAAAAAGCAGATGCTGTTGGATATTGTATGAAATTTATGTTTTCATTTAGTTTCCAGTCATAGTTGGTGTATTTACAGTGTGTGAATTTGTATGCACTGAGGTATGATCAAAACTTATTATATTTTAGATTTCAAAAGGTAAAAGATTAACATACAAGAAATAAAGATAAATAAATATGGTGATGTTGATTATTCAGGAGCAAGATAATATTAGGTGGGTTCGTTGTATCTCCACCTTTTTTCCATGAAATTTACACATTAGCCAGGTATATCTCATAACAAATGTGTACAGATTTACAGTTGCCGTTAAAAAATCCTTACAATATTACACATTTTAGAACGTAATTTTTCTTTTAACTAATCTAACTTATCATATTTTTTTTTCTCGTGGATCGTATTGAAGAAATGCTTTCAAAACGATGTTTTTAACCAGAAAAAAAAAAACATCCCATGAACCCTATTCTTGTCACTGATAATGGTTATCTGTCATAGAAACATTATACTAAAATCTTGATATACACCGAAGGTGACACAAGTTAAAAACCCTAGATATGCTGCGTTTAAGCACACGAACAGACCGAACAGTAAAACGCTTCAGTTCCATGTTTCAATTTACGAATGATGAAGAAGATAGGTCTGAAGATTAGTTGTATAGAGGCATGTTTTAGGAAGCAATATTTCGCGAATTGCAGCATTTAACATCTCGCAACAAAGTTTAAGAGCAACTTTCATATTTTTTTCTGCATATCCTATTAAATTCAGACTGCTCTTAGCATAGTGAATTGAAATGTTTGAACTGCAGCTGGTACTAGCCACTAAGCATTGCCCAGAAGATGCTGAGAGCTGACAAAATCGATCCAGTGTGACATTGCCTTCCATGTCATGGCAGCTCATTCTGATCACACGTTCAGCATCATTGGTCTCAAGTGACACCACCTTCAGTATCGTGAAAGATCTCATTAAACATAGTTGTAGGTGTTATGAAGGTCTTATGTTACGTTATCTTCTGTATAATGGTAAGCCTCAAGAGAAAAGCAACGCTGTATCATTAAAGACCAATAGACTATGTAACTTAGCAAACAGACTATTATTATTATTATTATTATTATTATTATTATTATTATTATTATTATTATTATTATTATTATTATTGGCTAAGCTACAACCCTAGTTACAGAAGCAGGATGCTATAAGGCCTAGGGCTCCTACACGAAAACAATAGACCAGTAGTGAAAGAAAATATGAAATGAATTAACTACAGGAGAGGTAATGAACTATCAAAATAGAATATTTTAAGAACAGTAGTAATATAAAAATAAATCTTTCTTATATACACTGTAAAAAAAAATGTTCCTTCAAGCAAAAGAACTTTAACCCAAGGTAGAGGAAGATCATGGTACAGAGGCTATGGTACTACACATCATTAGAGAATAAGGGTTTGATTTTGGAGTGTCCTTCTCTTAGAAGAGCCACTTAGTGCTTATCTTTTCATTAATGTATAATGGAATGTCCATCTTTACTCGACAGATTTTACTTATTTTTGCCGGCAAAGTTTTTCCTACTAATTCATATGGCTGCCCAAAACACAGTCAGTGACTAGATTAGGATCAAGAGAAGAAGAGTGAATTGTGCATAATGTGTGGTAGCATATCGGAAGCGTCCCAACTTGGCGATGTGCTGGACTTGGGTTCAAGACCTGCTGAAGCTCGATTGTTGTTTGTATCGTCCGCAACCTCACCATCCTTGTGAGGTAAGGATGGGATGTTTGGGGGCCGAATCATCAGCAGCCATTGCCTGGCCCTACTTGGTTCTAGCTTGGGTGGTCATCATATAAATATATGGTTAATCTCCTGCTAGGTAATTAGTCACTATCCCTTCCCTCTGCCATTCATGAGTGACCCTTAATTGTTTAACGAGGTTTCTGGCTCAGAAGGCTTAAATCAAAAACATGGAAACTATATCCTTCAACAGACTATATCAGCAATCAAGTTAAAATTATATAAACCAGGATAAGATTAAAACACTTTTGATGTCAACTTTGTGCAATCATTTATCCAACAAACTTGTATTAACTTATTATATTCATAATTCTCGAGGTAACGTTCTATTTTCTTTCCATTCAATCAAACATTAGGCTTACATAATATCTGTATCAGTATTCGTAACAATAACAATATCACCATTAATGCGATTAGAACTGGGTTAGCAGTTTTTTGCTAAAAATATTGCATTATACCATAGTTATAACTATTCCATTATACCTGAATATAAAGATAAACACCATATAACAGCTTATCTGCTAAGTTACCTGGTTTATCAGTCTTTAATGACACTGTGCATAGTCTCCTGAGACCCTCTCGTTACACTGAAGGCAGCATTACATAAAACCTTCATGAAACAGAAGATTGTGTCACATGAGGTCTTCCCTGAAACTATAGGTGGTGTCACGGGAGTCACATGAGAGTGAAAATAAAGTTGCGCAAGATGTTCCATGATGCGGAAGTGGTGTCACACGGTCTCACACGATTCCTTCATGACACTGAATGCTGTCAAGTGTGGTCTCATGTAACAATGAAAAAAGGGTTACATGAGACTATCCAGAACACCAAAGATGTTACACAAGGCCTTTATAAAACTGATGGTCGTGTCACAAAAGATATCTCATGACACCGAAGTTAGTGTCGTATGAGACCAATGATACTGAATGTGTTATCAGAATGACTTTCCATGACATTAAAGGTGTTTTTATAATAGGTCGATTGTATCAGCTCTCGGTATCTGGGCAAAGCTTATTACCAAATGAAGTTCAAAAAATTGAGAGACTATACTTTTGAGCTGTCAGAAGTGGGTAGGAGCAAGCAGCCAAAAGTATTAAAATTGCTTTTGAATTTTGTTGCCTAATAGTAAATTTAGGTAAATTGTTCCGTTTCAATGGAAAGTACATTACAAGTTCTTAACTGTAATTAAAAACTAGCACTAATTAGTATCTTTTAGTTACATTACAAATCAGGTGAAAATGGTTGTAGTTGCTGTATTCCTCTTTTCATATAACTCATCAACATAAAATCAATTGTTTTTATGAAATAAAAAGAGCTACTTGGTATATAATTGAAATAAATCATCAGAGTTCAAAGTGTTAATGCGAATCGAAGCACATAGTATTATTTTTTTTGTCCGAGTTTGATAGATACTTAGCCCTGATAGTGTCATTAAATTCACAGTTCGCAGTCGATTAGTAAAAATCAACAGTCATAAGGGTACCTGACACTTGCACGCATTCGTGGCACGCACTGGCACGCATTGATGCACAAACTTGCGTGAACTAGCCGTGAAAATTTCGTGAACAGTGCGGGAACTCGCGTACCAGAGCGTACCAATACGTGCCATGCGTGACCAGAACTTTGAAATGTTTAAAGTTTGTGGCACGCATTGACACACACAAAATAGTCGTGAAATAGTCGTGAACGATGTACCAAGTGGAGTGAACTGGAGTGAACAGTGCGGGAACTGGCGTTAACTGGAGTGAACGATTGCGGGAAGTGGCGTGAACTGGAGTGAACGATGCGGGAAGTGGCGTGAACTTTATAATGAAGAGAAACAAAAAGGAAACGAAAAAATTAATGAAAAGGAAAGAAAAATAAACCTAATAAATTTTTACATTTGCTGTTTTAAAGTGAAAAAAATGATATCTTATTTCAAACTATTTCTATAACTTTATAATGAAGAGAAACAAAAAGGAAACGAAAAGATTTATGAAAAGGAAAGAAAAATAAACCTAATAAATTTTTATATTTGCAGTTTTAATGTGAAAAAAAAAATTATATCTTATTTCAAACTATTTCTATAACTTTATAATGAAGAGAAAAAAAAAGGAAACGATAAAATTTATGAAAAGGAAAGAAAAATGAACCTAATAAATTTTTATATTTGCTGTTTTAATGTGAAAAAAAATTATATCTTATTTCAAACTATTTCTATAACTTTATAATGAAGAGAAACAAAAAGGAAACGAAAAAATTAATGAAAAGGAAAGAAAAATAAACCTAATAAATTTTTATATTTGTTGTTTTAATGTGAAAAAAAATTATATCTTATTTCAAACTATTTCTATAACTTTATAATGAAGAGAAACAAAAAAGGAAACGAAAAAATTAATGAAAAGGAAAGAAAAATAAACCTAATAAATTTTTATATTTGCTGTTTGAATGTAAAAATAAAATGATGTCTTATTTCAAACTATTTCTATAACTTTATAATGAAGAGAAACAAAAAGGAAACGAAAAAATTAATGAAATGGAAAGAAAAATATAAACCTAATAATTGTTTATATTTGCTGTTTGAATGTAAAAATAAAATGATGTCTTATTTCATGCACACACTTATTTTCCTCTATTACCAATCAAGACCCAAAACTTTTGTTTTAAATAAAAATAAACTGAAAAATAAACCCAAGAAATTTTTAAGTTTGCTGTTTGAATGTAAAAATAAAATGATGTTTTATTCTTCCTTATTTCCTTAAATTGAAGAGCAAAAGAAATTTTTTCTGTTTGCTGTTTTAATGTAAAAATAAAATGGTTTCTTATTTCAACACACTTTTTTCTCTATTACCTTAAAATCAATAGCCTAAAAACTTTTCATGTTTACTGCTTTTAATGTCAAAATAAAATGCTTTCTTAATACTTGTACATATTTTATGTATGCTATTTATATAATAAATCAAATGCTTTCTTATTGAAACAAAAATAAAGGGCAACAAAAAATACAAACGAAAAAGATACGTTTCTTCTCCTCAATGCAATGGTGTCTCTGACAGAAAGCATTGTTGTCTCTTCCGAAGCCAATCCAAGAATGTCCTCGGGTTGGAGAAGCCCCGTTTTTATATGGAGTGACCAATTCGTGAACTGGCGTGAACTGGCGTGAACGATGCGGAAACGATGCGGAATGATGAGCGAACTCGCGTGAACGTGTCGTGAACTTCTCGTGAACTTCGCGTGCCAATTCGTGCCATCGCGTGAACGTCGCGTGAACGATGCGCGAATTGGAGTGAACTGGTCGTGAACAGTGCGGGAAAAACACCAGTTTGTGGCATGCACTGGTACGCATCAATGCGTGCTAGTGCGTGGGAAAAATACGCGCAAGTGTCAGGTAGCCTTTACATGAGGTTTATATTACTGAGCGACGATATTTCGATCATAGTGTAAAGTTTATGGTCCTTTACCAAAAATCAACTTTCGTAAATAAGAAATGTTCTATTGAACGAAGTATTCCCAACCCGTGTACTAGAATATAAGACGTATACTTCTCCAGGCCGTTAGTCTGTCCAAAGCTAAGGTTACGCCATACTCACATTAATAGGTTATAACATGAGTTCGTGAGCCTAATAGAATTTTTATTAGGTTACAAGGAAGCGAGCGAATAGCTCCCTCTAAACTGGAATACAGTCTCTCTGGGCCTAAAGGGAATACGTTGAAAACGAAGAAGGAAGAGCATTGTTGGAGGGAATATTTATTCGAGATTCTGTATTATCATTACTGTTATCATTGGTACAAACGACAAACAACCCTAGTTGGAAAAGGAGGAAGCTACAGGCCCTTAGATCCTAATAAAAAAAACTAGCCTAGTACAGAAAAATAAGCAGAGGTAAATAATACACTATAAAAGAAAAATAATGAAATCACAATGATTTTAACATGTCTAGATACAAAATAAGCTTATTAACGGTTTAGAAAAGGAGGATAACCGGTAAAGATGAAGAAAAAGATTCTTATAAAGAAACTAAATGCATTTTAAAAGTCTATTTGACCAGTACCATTTTGACAAATATCCAATACAAAGTTACAGTTGTTTCTCACATAGGTGACAGTGCAAGCTGTGGTATGTTCAGTATTGTCGATGTATATGGAAGGAAGAAAATGTGTAAGGAACATGCAAAATTATATGGTGTATATGTAATTAAGTAAAAGGTCGTAATTGGAAAAGGATCCATCAAACGTTCAGGAAATTCCTTAAAAGATCCAATAACTTTCTAGCTGTAGTATCTCACAGGATGGCAATAGTGTTACTGGGTAGGGATGGGATAAGTATACTTGGTGATAAAAGCTATAATCTATTTCTGAAAAGAAACCTGAAAATACTAAAAAATAAGTCTATACATATTTAATAGTTTTAACAATTGACTTAGTTTTGAAACTCAGGAAATAAGAGATTATTTCCAGATCAAGAGAAACGAGATAATTGATTAAAACAATGTTGAAATAATCTTATACGGGAATATTCTTAAGATTTTTTATTTGTCCTTGTTTCCTTCCCTCACTGTGTTATTTTCCCTGTTAGAGCCTCTGGGCTTATAGCATTCTCCTTTTCCAACTAGGGTTGTAGCTTAATAATAATAATAATAATAATAATAATAATAATAATAATAATAATAATAATAATAATAATAATAATAATGAAACTTTCTTCTGAAATGCATCAGGAAAATATATAGAGGTTGTGAAACTTGAGCACAAGTAGAACTAATGTCAATAACACCGAGATACTGGTAAGCAAGGTTTAAACCTTTAAGATAATTACCTTAGTTTCAGGTAATTTGCATGGTTTCAAGGTAATTTATAAGGAAATTCTAAGGTAATTTCGGTTTTAGGAAATTACGAGCTTCAAATTTAAGGAAATTGGAAACGTTTTAAGGTAATCTAAGGTTAAAAGCAGCAGCATCTAAAGTAATAACCACATGTTCAAGTTTATAACCTGCTGGTAAGCTAACAGAATGAGTTTAGTCACATTTTATTAAAACAAATTAAAGAAAAAATACTTAAAGGTCCGATATATGTAATGGGAGTTAAAATAAAGATTGAATTATTAGATATTTTAGAACAACAGGTTTTTGAAATATTTCAGAAATATTTCAAAAACATCATTTTATTTTTACATTCAAACAGCAAACTTAAAAATTTCTTGGGTTTATTTTTCAGTTCATTTTTATTTAAAACAAAAGTTTTGGGTCTTGATTGGTAATAGAGGAAAATAAGTGTGTGCATGAAATAAGACATCATTTTATTTTTACATTCAAACAGCAAATATAAACAATTATTAGGTTTATATTTTTCCTTCCATTTCATTAATTTTTTCATTTCCTTTATTGTTTCTCTTCATTATAAAGTTATAGAAATAGTTTGAAATAAGATATAATTTTTTTTTTCACATTAAAACAACAAATATAAAAATTTATTAGGTTTATTTTTCTTTCCTTTTCATTAATTTTTTCGTTTCCTTTTTGTTTCTCTTCATAATGAAGTTATAGAAATAGTTTGAAATAAGATATAATTTTTTTTCACATTAAAACAGCAAATATAAAAATTTATTAGGTTTATTTTTCTTTCCTTTTCATAAATTTTTTCGTTTCCTTTTTGTTTATCTTCATTATAAAGTTATAGAAATAGTTTGAAATAAGATATAATTTTTTTTTTCACCTTAAAACAGCAAATATAAAAATTTATTAGGTTTATTTTTCTTTCCTTTTCATAAATTTTTTCGTTTCCTTTTTGTTTCTCTTCATTATAAAGTTAGAGAAATAGTTTGAAATAAGATATCATTTTTTTTTCACTTTAAAACAGCAAATATAAAAATTTATTAGGTTTATTTTTCTTTCCTTTTCATTAATTTTTTCATTTCCTTTTTGTTTCTCTTCATTATAAAGTTCACGCCACTTCCCGCATCGTTCATTCCAGTTCACGCCACTTCCCGCATCGTTCACTCCAGTTCACGCCAGTTCCCGCACTGTTCACTCCAGTTCACTCCACTTGGTACATCGTTCACGACTATTTCACGACTATTTTGTGTGTGTCAATGAGTGCCACAAACTTTAAACATTTCAAAGTTCTGGTCACGCATGGCACGTATTGGTACGCTCTGGTACGCGAGTTCCCGCACTGTTCACGAAATTTTCACGGCTAGTTCACGCAAGTTTGTGCATCAATGCGTGCCAGTGCGTACCACGAATGCGTGCAAGTGTCAGGTACTCTTAAGACTGTTGATTTTTACTAATCGACTGCGAACTGTGAATTTAATGATACTATCAGGGCTAAGTATCTATCAAACTCGGACAAAAAAAAAATACTATGTGCTTCGATTCGCATTAACACTTTGTACTCTGATGATTTATTTCAATTATATACCAAGTAGCTCTTTTTATTTCATAAAAACTATTGATTTTATGTTGATGAGTTATATGAAAAGAGGAATACAGCAACTACAACCATTTTCACCTGATTTGTAATGTAACTAAAAGATACTAATTAGTGCTAGTTTTTAATTACAGTTAAGAACTTGTAATGTACTTTCCATTGAAACGGAACAATTTACCTAAATTTACTATTAGGCAACAAAATTCAAAAGCAATTTTAATACTTTTGGCTGCTTGCTCCTACCCAATTCTGACAGCTCAAAAGTATAGTCTCTCAATTTTTAAACTTCATTTGGTAATAAGCTTTGCCCAGATACCGAGAGCTGATACAATCGACCTATTATAAAAACACCTTTAATGTCATGGAAAGTCATTCTGATAACACATTCAGTATCATTGGTCTCATATGACACTAACTTCGGTGTCATGAGATATCTTTTGTGACACGACCATCAGTTTTATAAAGGCCTTGTGTAACATCTTTGGTGTTCTGGATAGTCTCATGTAACCCTTTTTTCATTGTTACATGAGACCACACTTGACAGCATTCAGTGTCATGAAGGAATCGTGTGACACCGTGTGACACCACTTCCGCATCATGGAACATCTTGCGTAACTTTATTTTCACTCTCATGTGACTCCCGTGACACCACCTATAGTTTCAAGGAAGACCTCATGTGACACAATCTTCTGTGTCATGAAGGTTTTATGTAATGCTGCCTTCAGTGTAACGAGAGGGTCTCAGGAGACTATGCACAGTGTCATTAAAGACTGATAAACCAGGTAACTTAGCAGATAAGCTGTTATATGGTGTTTATCTTTATATGCAGGTATAATGGAATAGTTATAACTATGGTATAATGCAATATTTTTAGCAAAAAACTGCAAACCCAGTTCTAATCGCATTAATGGTGATATTGTTATTGTTACGAATACTGATACAGATATTATGTAAGCCTAATGTTTGATTGAATGGAAAGAAAATAGAACGTTACCTCGAGAATTATGAATATAATAAGTTAATACAAGTTTGTTGGATAAATGATTGCACAAAGTTGACATCAAAAGTGTTTTAATCTTATCCTGGTTTATATAATTTTAACTTGATTGCTGATATAGTCTGTTGAAGGATATAGTTTCCATGTTTTTGATTTAAGCCTTCTGAGCCAGAAACCTCGTTAAACAATTAAGGGTCACTCATGAATGGCAGAGGGAAGGGATAGTGACTAATTACCTAGCAGGAGATTAACCATGTATTTATATGATGACCACCCAAGCTAGAACCAAGTAGGGCCAGGCAATGGCTGCTGATGATTCGGCCCCCAAACATCCCATCCTTACCTCACAAGGATGGTGAGGTTGCGGACGATACAAGCAACAATCGAGCTTCAGCAGGTCTTGAACCCAAGTCCAGCACATCGCCAATTTGGGACGCTTCCGATATGCTACCACACATTATGCACAATTCACTCTTCCTCTCTTGATCCTAATCTAGTCACTGACTGTGTTTTGGGCAGCCATATGAATTAATAGGAAAAACTTTGCCGGTAAAAATAAGTAAAATCTGTCGAGTAAAGATGGACATTCCATTATACATTAATGAAAAGATAAGCACTAAGTGGCTCTTCTAAGAGAAGGACACTCCAAAATCAAATCCTTATTCTCTAATGATGTGTAGTACCATAGCCTCTGTACCATGATCTTCCACTACAGGATATGTTTCAGGTGGATTCACATTGCAATATGAGAGTATATCTAGTTACCAAAGTTATTACATCTATATGTAGTAGTAATAATATATATATATATATAATATATATATATATATATATATATATATATATATATATATATATATATATATATATATATATATATATATATATATATATATATATATATGCGTGTGTGGGTAGAAAATATATAGACGTACTGTATATGTGTTTTATAGAGTGAAATCAATGGCCTTTTTTAAGAGTACCATGGATGTCATAAATAGTTGTGCGAGATCACTGAACTCTCTGATAGGTGACGTGTCTTGAGTCTTATGATAACAGTATATTCTATCACAGTCGAAGTTTCCACAAATCTAGTTGTTACAGAATTTTGGCAGAGCGTCATTGCCTTACTTACTCAGAAGGTGTGGCAGAACCACCAGAGGGCTCACAAGTACAATATGGCATTTACCCGAGAATATCTCGTTGTGCAAAATGTATTCGCGAACCTTTTGTAATAAAGTGAAATGGGACACACACACACACACACACACACACACACACATATATATATATATATATATATATATATATATATATATATATATATATATATATATATATATATATATATGTGTGTGTGTGTGTGTGTATGTATATATATATATATATATATATATATATATATATATATATATATATATATATATATATATATATATATATATATATTGTTTGTGTGCTTATATACATTTTAAGCATATGTATATATACACATACACACATTATATATATATATATATATATATATATATATATATATATATATATATATATATATATATATATATATATATATATATATATATGTGTGTGTGTGTGTGTGTGTGTGTGTGTGTGTATGTATGTATAAATTCCAGAAGGGCACGTACATATATATTTCTGTAGGCATGAATATACACGCAAACAAGACTTATAAATCTTATATACAAATACACTAGCTCATATATATTTATCCATTATTACTAATAACTCAGCACAAAGAGTGAAATAATTCTTACATCCGAAATGGTATCAGGACAACTGCCCCTCAGACAACTGTTCCCCCGGATAACTGCCCCCTGACATCTGCCCCCGGGACAACTGCCCCCGTAGGAAAACTGCCCCCGGGACAATTGCCCTTGTAAAACCACTGGACAAAGGTATAAAAAATAAAAATACATAATAACTATTAAAACTAATGTTTTGTTATTGTTAATAAAAAAATACATGATTTAGAAAATACATGTTTTAAAAAAATAACATTATCTACTAAAATTTGTACATAGATGGGTTGCAGAAATATTGAAAAGTGATTTAAATACTTGAATTTTAAATTGTGAGCTATGTATCTCAAAAATTCCAATACATCGTGGTTCTCAAATTCTAGTACAATGTTTGCTATTTGTATGCTAGAATCCTGATAGCTTTATTTTGTAAACATCTGTTTGACTATACAGAATTAGCCAATTGGCGATAGCTTTCGAAAATAAACTATAACTCGTACGACTGATTAACACATAATCATTCTTACCTTATTTATTTATTTATTTATTTTTTTGTAAACATTTGTTTGACTATACAGAATTAGCCAATTGGCGATAGCTTTCGAAAATAAACTATAAATCGTACGACCGATTACCTAATTAAGCAATAACTACATAAATGGTAATAAATTTAGGAAATAGATACAATTATTTGTTCAATGACCTAATATGTAATTAGGAAGAATATCTTCGTAAATTGTTACTAAAAAGTAATTACGTAAATGGCAATATGGGGGGCAATTTTCCGGGGGGCAGTAGTCCTAAGGGGGCAATTGTCCTGGGGCAGTTGTCGGGGGGCAACTGTCCGGGGGCAGTTGTCTCGGGGGCAGTTGTCCTAGATCCATAGGGGAGACCAGGGCTAGTTACAAGTTTACTATTTTTTCCTCTATTTCAATATCCAATGAAGGAAACCTACAGAAACTTATGCTGTGAAAGTTAATTATATATATATATATATATATATATATATATATATATATATATATATATATATATATATATATATATATATATATATATATATATATATATATATTGTTTGTGTGCTTATATATATTTTAAGCATATGTATATATACACATACAGACATTATATATATATATATATATATATATATATATATATATATATATATATATATATATATATATATATATATATATATATATATATATATATATATATACATATATATATATATATATATATATATATATATATATATATATATATATATATATATATATATATATGTGTGTGTGTGTGTGTGTGTGTGTGTGTGTGTGTGTGTGTGTATGTATAAATTCTAGAAGGGCACGTACATATATATTTCTGTAGGCATGAATATACACGCAAACAAGACTTATAAATCTTATATACAAATACACTAGCTCATATATATTTATCCATTATTACTAATAACTCAGCACAAAGAGTGAAATAATTCTTACATCCGAAATGGTATCAGGACAACTGCCCCTCAGACAACTGTTCCCCCGTATAACTGCCCCCTGACATCTGCCCCCGGGACAACTGCCCCCGTAGGAAAACTGCCCCCGGGACAATTGCCCTTGTAAAACCACTGGACAAAGGTGTAAAAAATAAAAATACATAATAACTATTAAAACTAATGTTTTGTTATTGTTAATAAAAAAATACATGATTTAAAAAATACATGTTTTAAAAAGATAACATTATCTACTAAAATTTGTACATAGATGGGTTGCAGAAATATTGAAAAGTGATTTAAATACTTGAATTTTAAATTGTGAGCTATGTATCTCAAAAATTCCAATACATCGTGGTTCTCAAATTCTAGCACAATGTTTGCTATTTGTATGCTAGAATCCTGATAGCTTTATTTTGTAAACATCTGTTTGACTATACAGAATTAGCCAATTGGCGATAGCTTTCGAAAATAAACTATAACTCGTACGACTGATTAACACATAATCCTTCTTACCTTATTTATTTATTTATTTTTTTTTTTGTAAACATTTGTTTGACTATACAGAATTAGCCAATTGGCGATAGCTTTCGAAAATAAACTATAAATTGTACGACCGATTACCTAATTAAGCAATAACTACATAAATGGTAATAAATTTAGGAAATAGATACAATTATTTGTTCAATGACCTAACATGTAATTAGGAAGAATATCTTCGTAAATTGTTACTAAAAAGTAATTACGTGAATGGCAATATGGGGGGCAATTTTCCGGGGGGCAGTAGTCCTACGGGGGCAATTGTCCTGGGGGCAGTTGTCGGGGGGCAACTGTCCGGGGGGCAGTTGTCTCGGGGGCAGTTGTCCTAGATCCATTAGGGGAGACCAGGGCTAGTTACAAGTTTACTATTTTTTCCTCTATTTCAATATCCAATGAAGGAAACCTACAGAAACTTATGCTGTGAAAGTTAATTATATGTGTTATCATAACCACATAACAAAAAGGTTATATATTTTTTAGTTTCTGGTATGTAACAGAAAATAACTGAAAAGCTTTACGTATACAACTTTCCCCATGTGCTGGGTAATTTGTTACAGACCATGGAGTACATTATTACAGGATAAAAAGAATCATATCCTTCAGAAACCAAAAGAAATCATTCAACGTTTCCTTTGACACAAGTCAAACAAAATGAGCACTTTTATTTATGCAACTTTCATGGGCTCAATATCTGCAGTTGATGCAGTTCACCCATTGTTCTCCTGAGATGGAATTTGAGCATTCTCCACCTCATGCAAGACCCTAATAACCTTCAATGGTCTTTCTGTTCTTATTTCCACCAGACTTCGGGAACCTTGCTTGTTCATATTTCTTTTACGTGTTTTACTTTTGAGCTTTTTTCCTTGTGAATCATCAATGCGCTGCTGTAGTTTCATTTTCTCAGATGTGACTGTTAGCGTTGCTGTGTGGCGTTGCCTTTTGCTGCATCTCTGAGTCTGTCTTTAACCACCCTTTTAAATAGTCTCAGCTCCTCTGGGGTTGTGATATCACCTGTAGGTCTTTGTTCTGTCTTTATAGAAGGAGGTGATTGATGGATTTAATGCCTATCTGAACCATCCTTGTTTGTGCTTGTAAGTGTCTGGATTATATTCTCAAGGCTTATGTGCTGAGGAGTTGGGTCTTCAGGAGGAGATTTGCTTTGGTTTCATTACACATTTCTGTGGTTTCTGCGACAGTATATCATGCCTGGCATGTTACTGATTGTAAGAGCAAGCGCCAAGCGAATTATTCTCCTCCTTAATTTTGCTATTTGTTTCAATCATAGGAAAATTAAATCTAATCATAAATGAAGCCTAAAGACAGATGTTTTAAAGAAATCACATCTATCTTTATAAACATGAGTTCCAATAAGGTCTATTAACATTATACGTAAAGGCAGAAGATTTACTCAAGGTATCCAAAAAATAATATTTTATATATATATATATATATATATATATATATATATATATATATATATATATATATATATATATATATATATATATATATATATATATATATATATATATATATATATATATAAAGCTGATACTGACGCCTAAACGTTCCAAGAACCTCGGCGCCTAATATTGCCACATGATGAAGATATTGACGTTGGATCAACCTACCCCTGTATGCAAGTAGGTCTCTCCTACTATGTATACTATATACACGGAACAAATGAATTACCAATGGGGATACTCCATAAGCAATCCCAAATTAACAGTACACAAAATATTATTGCTTTAGACAGAACCCCGTTTGGCAATGCGCTGTTATTGATTTTTGAAAAATGTACCCATGCCGATATGAAGATTGGGTTGTATTTGTTAACTCTGGATAGCATAAGTTGCCAAAAATTTTTTGAGATGATAGGGGATAAACATCATGTCTAAGCTGCTCTTTTTCAACAGTTTCACAGATGTCAGTTGTTCATTAGTTGAGACAATTAGAAAACTTCAATGAAAGAAAATGAACTTGAGTTTATTTCATATAACTCATAAAATCAAGAGATACTAAGAAATTTCTTTTAGATCTTGTTAGTATTTAGATCCATAAAATGTAATAAAGTTGAAATATAGAGAGATATCATTACTTTCGAAACCAATCAGGAAATTGTTTATTCTAATGATAAAGGTTTCGAGAGATATACTCGCTGACTTCACTATTCTAATTAATTGTCATCGGTCACGAAAAGTCCTCATTTTAATCTCTCATTATCTCTGTAACCTCCTGAGCGATTATTATAATTATTATTATTATCTATGATACAAAAATTATCTTGCACGAAAGATACGTTGATCTGATTCAGATGAGTTTTCATTCATTGTTCTTCTATTTAATGGAAAGTGAATAATAGATAATCCTGTACTAATATAGTCTAATCAGTTCGACAAATTGATGGAGATAAAAGGCAATATTATTATTATTACTTGCTAAGCTATAACATTAGTTGGAATAGCAGGATGCTAAAAGCCCAGGGGCCCAAACAGGGAAAATAGCCCAGTAAATAAAGGAAATAAGGAAAAATAAAATATTTTAAGAACAGAAACATTACATTTATTATTATTATTATTATTATTATTATTATTATTATTATTATTATTATTATTATTTGCTAAGCTACAACAACCCTAATTGGAAAAGCAGGATGCTATAACCCAAGGGGCCCTAACAGGGAAAATAGCCCAGTAAGGATAGGAAAGAATGAAAAAGTAAATATTTCAAGAACAGCAACAACACCAAAATAAATACTTCCTATATAAACTATTAAAACTTTACCTAAAAAAGAGGAAGCAAAATTAGATGAAATAGTGTACTTGAGTGTACCCTCAAGCAAGAGAACTCTAACCCAAGACAGTGGAAGACCATGGTACAGAGGCTATGGGACTACCCAAGACTAGAAAACAATGGTTTGATTTTTGAGTGTCCTCCTAGAAGAGCTGCTTAGCATAGCTAAAGAGTCTCTTCTACCCTTACCAAGAGGAAAGTAGCTACTGAACAATTACAGTGCAGTAGTTAACCCTTTGGGTGAAGAAGAATGGTTTAGTAATCTCAGTGTTGTCAGATGTATGGGGACAGAAGAAAATCTGTAAAGAATAGGCCAGATTATTCGGTGTATGTGTAGACAAAAGGAAAGTGCACCGTAACCAGAGAAAAGGATCCAATGTAGTACTGTCTGGCCAGTCAAAGACCCTCATAACTCTCTAGCGGTAGTATCTCAGCGGGTGGCTGGTGCCCTGGCCAACCTGCTACCTATACTATATCCTATATAAACTGTAAAACTTTTAACAAACTGTTTGAAACTGTTCTATTCATCGACACAACATATCGTGGCCGAGATACTCAAATAGAAGAAAAGTTACGTGCTGACGTTTAGCAAGTAGCAAGTGGTTTCACCTTTGGCAAAAACATATAGTTGTATTTGATTTAAGTGCTGTCGAGAACGGGATTTTTTAACTTTCGTGGGGCTCGTTAAATGTGGCACTGGTGGCTTTACGAATGCATTTCCTAAAAGAGAAGAGAGTGTTAATTGATTGATTGATTATGTGTTACCTAACATCCTGACATCAAAGGTCCTTGGCGCCGATATTATTTCTTATAAATAAATGAATGTTAATTCAGTTTAAAACAATAAAAGTAAAAACATCGTTATAACAGTTAGATAGCTTTTAGAAGACCTGCTTCTGAACTAAATTAAAAAATATCACATAGTATGGTATGACACATCATGTCTGAGAATCTTGGCAAGGGTGAACCTGCCATCCACACCACGAGCCTAATGCAGATGCCTATTGAACTGGATTTTCTTTCATGGTTTTCTACTTTAGTTCTTTTTTACGAAGGCCAAAGTAGATTTTAAAATGAAATAGAAAAAAAAAAGTTTTTCTTGTGGAAGTTTCGTTTGATTATATTTGTGTGATAAAAATAAACTATTTTTTGACACTGAATTAAATGTAATTTCTATTCTCCTTGGTAAGACTAATTTCTACTTTTTTTCATCTAACTGCTACTATTGAAAAATTTCGGTTTCACAAATTATAATAATAATTACCGAAGTAAAACCACAGATCCTTAGAATCACGACCCTTAGAATTTTATCAAATCTGACATTTTTTGTTTTTACATTTTATATATGATTCTCCTATGTCATATCTTTCATTCATAACACTTAATGTCTATGGCTGTTTCATTGGAAAAGAAGATAGCGTGTTTCCTAAATTCATAGTTCTTGGATAACTATACAGTTATTCACATAACCTCTATATATCTATTTATTAAGTTCCATCTATATCCGTAAACATGCGTGAATGCACATGCATACACTCGCACACAGGCACACACACACACACACACACACACACACACATATATATATATATATATATATATATATATATATATATATATATATATATATATATATATATATATATATATATATATATATATATATATATATATATATATATATGTGTGTGTGTGTGTGTGTGTGTGTGTGTGTGTGTGTGTGTGTGTTTGTTTGTTGAGGATTTGCAATGCATGAAATATCACAAGCGGTTGGGCTCAAGATAAATAGAAGAAAGACATAGATAATGAGAAAGGAATGTGCAATGGAAGATTAAATATCCTTGGAAGAAGAAATGATTAATGAGGTAGAATCATCTAAATATTTAGTAACTACGATCTCTAATGCTGGATCTCTAGAATTTTAGTTTAATGAAAAATGGAAAAAAAGAAAATCAGTCAATGGCTAGGTTAAATAAAATTTTTAAATAAAATTGCCTGAAATTACATATAAAATTCAGGCTATGTATCAGTTTATTATGGACATGAGTCGTGGTATGAAAACGAAACAATATCCCTCAAAAAAATATTGAGAGTTAGATGGCAAACTGAATAAGAAATGAAACTATAAGAGAGATTACTATATGCCATATGTCGATATCATGGTGAGGGGTAGATGGAGATGGTGTGGGCATTGTCTTCGCACTCCCCAAGAGAGACTGGTTCACCAAACTTTCAACTGACCTCCACAGGGCACTGGAAGAGTTGCAGGACTCAGACTTACATGGCTAATGACTATGAAACGTGAAGTAGGAGAAGATGAATGGAGAAGTTTCGTTTTAAAAGCTCAAGATAGAGACGATTGATGAAATCCAACCGAGGCCCTTTTTCGCTCAATAGGCGTAGGAGGAGATGATGATAAGCATATACTGTATCTATTCATATATTCGTGCATAGTTCCATACGTACATAAATCTATGCACGGCTACATACACGTATATATATATATATATATATATATATATATATATATATATATATATATATATATATATATACTTTATGTATATATGTATAAATTTATAATATATATGTATATATATATATATATATATATATATATATATATATATATATATATATATATATATATATATACTTTATGTATATATATATAAATTTATAATATATATATATATATATATATATATATATATATATATATATATATATATATATAGTGTGTGTGTGTGTGGGTGTGTCTGTATATATATATATATATATATATATATATATATATATATATATATATATATATATAAATATATATATATATATATATATATATATATATATATATATATATATATATATATATATATAGATTTATATATATATACATATATATATATATATATATATATATATATATATATATTTATATAGATTTATATATATATATATATATATATATATATATATATATATATATATATATATATATATATATATATATATTTATAAATTATATGTGTGTGTATGTGTGTAAGTTTGTATACACGTTTTGTACCTAGTTCCTTTTACAATCCATTGGAAATAACTTTGAATATTCTTTTTCCAGGGTCTTTCTTTTTTGAGCAAAGTCTATCTTTACTATTCCCAAGAGTGAACGATATGACCGGTGGGCAGCAATAAGGTCAAACGTCATTGACTTACACTTATTCTTTTATCGGATTTTCCTTGGGGCTCAAGGGTGAACCGACCATTAGGAAGGATATCTGATTTTAAGGTTGCTTTTTAAAGGATATCATTTAATTCTTATTTTTCCTTACCAAAGGATATCATTCGCCGTTATGTTTTTTTTTTTTTTTTTTTTTTTTTTTTTTTTTTTTTTATTCTAACTTTTGTCAAAGTGTATACATCCATATACTGTGTACATACGTATCCATATGAATTGGAAATCGTATAAATTTTCTAATCCTAATTCAGCTCTCCTCTATATTTTATTATACATTTTCATTTCATCTATAGTACACACGAAAACAAGTCAAAATGTATAATTCCATATACTGTGTACATACGTTTCCATATTAACTGGTAATCTTAGAATTTTTTTTATTCCCTATGCAGCTCTCCTCTATAAATTTTATCTTATATTTTCATTGAATTTACATTACACACCAAAGCAGGTCCAAATTTATACATCCATATAAGTTGTACATACGCTTCCATATAAACTGGTAACCATATGATTTTATTTTTATTCTCCATACAGCTCTCTTCTTTATATTCTATTATACATTTTCTTTTCATTTATATTACGCATAAAAGCAAGTCAAAATGTATACATCCATATGCTGTGTACATACATTTCCATATTAACTGGTAATCTAACAAACTTTTTATTCTCTATACAACTTTCTTCTTTATATTTTATTCTACATCTCCATCTAATTTACATTACACACCAAAACAATCTGATCAGTATAAAAGCTTTTGTCAGAGTGTATATACACATCCACCCAAACGTTCGTACTGATTTCAAATGAATTGGTTTGACTTACAAATCCTTTATTACCGCTTTTGTTTTTACATTATCAATTGATTTACATAAGAATCTCCCCAAAGCAATTGGTATAAAAGCTTCAGGATTCCATATTATACAGTAGAAACGGTCCTTTTTTCTGTCTCAAGTTTGTTCAATCTTATAGAAAGGGAAAAACTTCTGGGCGAAAGGAACCAATGAAATAAATTGTTGCCATCCAAAGGAGCCCTTTTTTTTCTTAGTCCTTTCTCCTTAGTTTCTGTCTATTTTCTATCAACGGCTTTCTCTCCCCAATACCTCTTAGCCCTTCCCTTTGTTTTTGTTTTTCTTTATATTTTGCTTAGCGAATATTTAACAGCCGTGATTGTTCTCTGTTCCATTTTCAATCATTAATGAACAAATTAGAATTGCTAAAGTATCTGGGTATGAAAGAAACTTACCTATTGAAATTGTGTGCAGTTAAGGTATAGTTTTGTTCCAAGAAAAAAAGGCTCTTAACTTGTGGTATCCCCTTTCAATAACAAATGCTTTCCTAAACTGTTTGAAGCCCTTGGGCTTATAGCATCCTGCTTTTCCAACTAGGGTTAGAGCTTTGCAATTAATAATAATAATAATAATAATAATAATAATAATAATAATAATAATAA
The DNA here is from genome assembly GCF_036898095.1 of Palaemon carinicauda. NCBI lineage: Eukaryota > Metazoa > Arthropoda > Malacostraca > Decapoda > Palaemonidae > Palaemon > Palaemon carinicauda. The sequence continues at coordinate 18,491,244 of NC_090736.1, read as the reverse complement.
TAATAATAATAATAATAATAATAATAATAATAGAATGGATGAATAAAAAGGCTTATAATTTCCCTCTTTTTCGAAATTCACAAGTCCATTCTTTCTCCTTTTCTTTTCTTAGTTAACTTAGGAAGTAGCCATTCAAACTAAAACTTGATGAGCATCAGATATATTTAAAGCAGACCTATCTATATTCTAAACACATTCGCATCAGCATATGCGTAACAAATATAGAAATAGATTTCTGACTTGAATGTTGTATGTGATTGGTTGATAGGATGGCCTCAATAAAAATGAGTAGATGGTGTGAGGAGGTATTGGAATTGAATGGCCTTGCTAGCTAAGTAAAGGGAAATGGGAAAGATGTGGTTGTATATTACACACACATACAGTATATATATATATATATATATATATATATATATATATATATATATATATATATATATATATTATATATACATAGTAAGATAGATATGCCTACTGTATATACACGTTTATATATATATATATATATATATATATATATATATATATATATATATATATATATATATATATATATAAATTTTATATATATATCATACATGCAATATATATATATATATATATATATATATATATATATATATATATATATATATATATATATATATATATAATATTTTATATATATATCATACTGCAATATATATATATATATATATATATATATATATTATATATATATATATATATATATATATATATATATATACAGGATACTGATATATATATATATATATATATATATATATATATATATATATATATATATATATATATATATATAATATAGAGAGAGAGAGAGAGAGAGAGAGAAG
>NC_090736.1:18476188-18489890 GCF_036898095.1 Palaemon carinicauda | reverse complement strand
CTTAAGTGTATATTAAAAAAATATTGTTATGAGCAAGGAGAGGATTGGGATAAAGGCTTCCCTTTGCTCTCTTTGCCATAAGGAATTTTCCAATTCTTCTACTGGCGTTGCTCCCTTCGAATTAATATTTGGGCACAAGGTTCGAGGACCTTTGGAAATCTTCCATGAATTGCTCGAAGTAAATCAGAGAGGAGAGCGTACGGTGGGAGAAGTTGTTAGTGAACTTAAGTCCAAGTTAGCCGTAGCTTGGAAGTATGCCAAAGATAATTTGTCTGCTTCCCAAGCTACAATGAAAACCAAATTTGATCAGAAGTGTAAGGTACGCTCATTTGAGTCCGGGGACTTAGTATTAGTTTTAAGCACAGACCCAGACAACTTCCTTGAACCCAGGTACAAGGGCCCCTGGAAGGTGTTGAGAAAGTTGTCCGAGGTCAATTATGAAGTTGAAGCCCCTGGAACTAGTCGTAAATGTAAAATTTTCCACATAAACAGGTTGAAATCTTACTCTTCTGATAGACGGGATCCGTTGGCCATTGTTTTGAGCCAGTTATAAGTGTGGTTGCACCTGTTGAGGAAAACTTGGAAGATGTTTTGGACCAGGTGCCTTCAGATGCTCTAGGTAATAACTTGCAAAATTTAGGTGTATTAAAAGAGGGGTTAGAGCATCTGGAGGCACTCAGAAACAAGATATACTAAACCTAATTATGGAATTTTCTGACTTGTTTCAGGACTCTCCAGGAAGGACGAGGTTGCTCCAGCATGATGTTGATGTTGGGGGACGCTTCTCCGGTTAAGCAAAGCCCGTATCGCCTCAGTCCAGAGAAGCGTGCCATTGTTGAAGACGAAATTAAATACATGCTGGGAGCACAATCTCATACAACCATCAGTAAGTCCATGGAGTTCCCCTATAGTCTTAGTGAAGAAGCCTGATGGTAAATATCGTATGTGTGTTGACTATAGGAGGGTAAACTCGGTTACTAAAAATGATTCCTTTCCTCTTCCCCGTATTGAGGATTGTCTGGACCTGATAGGTCCTGCTAGGTTTATTACAAAATTGGATCTGTTAAAGGGATATTGGCAGGTCCCCCTATCTGGCCGTGCCCGTGAAATTTCAGCATTTGTGACGCCCTCCAGGGCTTTACGAGTGCAAAGTAATGCCCTTTGGGATGAAGAATGCTGCCTGTACTTTCCAGCGTCTGATGAACAGGGTAATTTTGTGGCCTGGAAGGTACAGAAATCTATATAGATGACTTGGTGGTACACCAGCAACGACTGCGGACCCACCTGGTAAGATTAAGAAAAGTTTTTGAGGCACTTAGGGCCGCCGGTCTTGTTGTGAATCTGGGTAAATGTAACTTTGGGAAAGCTAAGGTTAGTTATTTGGGTCACGAGATTGGCTTGGGTAAAGTTGCTCCTAAGCAAGCCAATCTCGAGGCCATAGTTGCTTTGAAGAGACCGTGTAATGTCAGAGAAGTTCGTAAGGTGCTGGGTATGTTGGGATATTACCGTAGGTTTGTCCGAAACTTCTCTGACCTTGCACAGCCTCTAACTAATTTATTGAAAAAAGGGCAGAAATTTATTTGGTCTTCTCGATGCGAAGAAGCATTTTTAAAACTTAAGATGTTACTCGTGTCTAATCCAATATTGGTTTCTCCCAATTTTCAGAAGCCATTCATCATAGCCGTGGATGCCAGTGACGTAGGAATTGGGGGAGTCCTCTTTCAAAGGAGTGATGATGGTGAAGTACGCCCCGTATCTTACTACAGCCGTAAGTTACTAGAGGCGGAAAGAAAGTACTCCACCATTGAGAAAGAGGCTCTGGCATTGGTGCGGACATTGGTACATTTTAAACCTTATGTAACTAACTTTTCATTCCTATAGAAATTTGGACCGACCATAATCCGTTGGTATTCATTGAACGTATGAAGGGATCAAACCAGAGGATTCTGCGTTGGGCCCTTCAGCTACAAGAGTTCAATTTAATTATAAGACACATTAAAGGGGTGGATAATTGCATCCCGGATGCTCTCTCACGTGTCTAAATTTTGATCTCTCCCCTTTGGTTTTTTTTTTTTTGGGACCCTCTCGGTTCGCCTGGTTGCATGTGTTGAGGTTACATCCATGTTTCAAGGTGTGTATATATTGAGCTCAGGTATAAGGTTTGTACTCTTGTAAAATGTTCCAGGACCTAGGTTGGTGTGGATAATTCTATATCATATTTTTTTTTTTCTGTGTGCCTACTAAAATTTATTGTTGACAGGTATAGGATTGAATGTCTGTCCAAATGTTTTGATGATGTATTTAAAACTTGCTATGTTCTTGTCCTTTTGCTTAGGTTTTAAGATGTTTTTACCTTGTGATTGGTTTATTACTGTAGATACTACGTTTAAGACTTTGTTTTTGTATTGGTTTAAGATATTTTATCTTATCAGTGGTTTGTAGTAGCTTTAGTGTTTTCCCTGAATTCTCTTTATTTTTGTGGCCCTGCATTTTCTGATGTTTTGTCCAGCCTTGTGGCTTATCATTAAAAGAAAAATTTTGCATTTAGTGAATGAAAATTATTTTTCTTGGGGGAGGAAGGTGTTATGTTAAAGTAGGTTATTTAATTGTTTATAAATAAATTCGGTCTTCGGCAGGAGTAAAAGTTAACTGCCCTTTTCATAAGAGTTCGGTGATAACCTTCGCTCCTCCTCGTCGTTAATTAGTGAATTGCCATTAACTCTTTTGTTTATTTTTCTTTCCGAGTGTTTGGTGTTTAGTGAGAGCCGTGGACGAGACTACTGCTGCCTGGAATGTTCAGTTCGGACCGTGCATTGATCACAGACGTATAGCCTAATTCAGCAGCCATTGGTAGACGCCTCTTTTATTCCCTCATAAGGAATTGTGCCTTTGGAGGATTATTTCGCTGGTGTCTTTGAGCCACCCGCGGTAAATTGTACACTTCTTTGGATCACGGACCACGTATGCAGGGGTTTTGTCACCTGCGATAGCCACCATCCGCCTTTGTTACGTCCTGCAAGTGTATGTGTCACTTGCGACCTTCGCTTGACGTTGTTTCCCCCGCCTGAGGATTCTGCGGGAAGACGGTGCCGTCGTTCCGTCCCGGCACTGTTGGAGGTACTATTGCCGTGATCCAAGAGCGTCATCACATCTGTTACGCTGCTCGTCTGTGGACCAAGGGTCCGTGAGGAGGAACGTAGGGAGGCATTACCCAGGTAAAGTTACGATCTTTTCATTATCGTTATGGATATGCCCAGTCCGTTTTCCTGGTGTTAATGATACTCCCCTCTGATGCTGACGAATGTTCGTCCCCTCTCTGTCGTCTGATCCATGTATGGATAAGTACTGTTGAGTTATTTCACAGATAGATAATACAGTGTTGGGGTTTTTTTTACATGTATATATATATATATATAAATTATGACTCTGCATAATTCTTTTGTGAAGATATCCAAGTGTTTATGCATTTAGTATGTGGCATGTGTATTTGTATGCCACCTTGTGTTATGTTTCATTATTTGGTATTTGGTTTAGCTTTAAACGTTTGTGTGTAGGTAGGTAATTTTAAGGTTTTCTGCCTTTTCATTTCTCCTATCTTCCTTATTCCTATCTGTTTAGTAATAGGGTAATGGTTTGTTGATATTTGTGGGCCCGGCTTAATATATGAGCCATACTTTTGATCTGTTTAGTTTTTCTATGTTAGGGTTAAGATTTTTAGATATAGGTCAACCTTGTGTATTTAGAGGACTCCGTATATTAGTCCTCCAGGTCATTTTTGTTTAATCATGTTGTTTGTCTTAGGAGCTTTTTGTTACTCCTGGTGCAAGGGTTGAATTTATTTAAGTGTATTGTAATAAATATTGTTAGATTTTTCCAGTGTTTTTTGTTCTGTCTTCCCTCAGTTCACCGTGTTACATAAATAATGTACTGCCTACGATTCCTTTAAAAAATCAAAGTTCAAAGAACCAGAACTACGGCCTACACAGGTCGTAACAGGGAGAAAGGACGATTTGCTGGCGGAATGGGATGGATAACATCTTAGTATAAAGAGCTTTAATATCTAGGACACATGATCTTGTCCATCTTCCCTATATAGTATAGAGCAAGTGTCTCGATACATACATACATATATATATATATATATATATATATACATATATATATACATATATATATATATATTCATATGTATATATATATATATATATATATGTATATATATATATATGTGTGTGTGTGTGTGTGTGTGTATATATATATATTCATATATATATATTTATATATATATATATATATATATATATATTTATGTGTGTCTGTATGTGTGTGAGTGTATTCTCTGTAACTCTTTAGGGAAGAGTGACCCACTACTCTCCCACAAATTGCTGAACTAGCGGAATGTAATTAGGAAAGGGGAAGGGAGTGGGATTGGTTGGATCTGTGTGTGTACATATCTGAATATTTAGACGTCATATCTTGACGGCTCGGGTACACTAGTGTCGAAGATTATTAGAAATGGACGTTCAACTGTTTACCTTTTTGTCCAGATATATGATGGCTTTGAGACAGTAAGAGAAAAACATTTTTATGAATATAAAAGCTTTCAAAAAATTGTTAAGTCTGATAGTTTATTTTTTTAAAATTTTCTTCTAATTATAGCAAGTTGATATTATAGTTTATTTTTTTATTTTTTACCGAATCATAGCAAATAATGATATATTTTATATGTTGAGTTTCCAAAAAATAATAGTGCTGATAAGATTTTTTTTCTTATTAGCTGTCACTGGATAAAAAATTAACATTGATAACCCACTTATGCAAAGGAATAAAATCCAACCTATTACATCTGGTATTTATTTCCAGTTTGTAATTAAGTACCTCGATGACATTTCAAACCCTAGAAAACAAGTCCCATCCAGGAAAAGTTCTTTTTCACCGATATTTCTAGAAAAAAAAAAATGCCTATAGAGGAGGATTTTTTTTTAGGTATCTAGGTTAGCGGAATGCATTTTACAAATTCCACCAATATTTTTCCAAGTTGATTTTCCCGTAATTGGCTCTTGGTACGTCATCAATCAGATCATGGTTGGTTTTCAGACAATAATTATAATTATATATATATATATATATATACAGAGAGAGAGAGAGAGAGAGAGAGAGAGAGAGAGAGAGAGAGAGAGATTTATATATAATATATATATATATATATATGGGTGAAATATGGAGGAGTGTTCCCCTTTCAAACGATGAAGTGTTATGTATCGCTGGACTTCCGCCAATAAATTTGATTTTATAGCTGTGTAACGACACATGAAGTATTACATGCAAGAGAACGAGTAATCACTCACACCGGATGCCCTGCTTTCCTGTGAGCACCAGATAAATGAGAAAATTACTATGTATAAACGTTATTAAACAGGCTATCTTTTGCGCCAAAAATACTCGTTTTCCTGAGAAGTAGAACTACAATTTTACTTTTCAGTATTATATCCTTGTAGAAATTGAATTTTTGAGAGAATAAACAGATCATATTTCTTTGTCCTCCTTTATTCAATCGCACAATTATCAGAAAAAATACTCTCTCTCTCTCTCTCTCATCTCTCTCTCTCATCTCTCTCTCTCTCTAAACAGTGACTTGTAATTTTGCATAGTTTGCCATAATTATCTTTGTGAATTACATTATCATAGGGTCATTCTCGTGTAGAACCTCTAAAGGTTTTTAACTCAATTATTTTCTGTTTGCTAATTGTTTTTTCCGAGACAATAAAATCGAGCAGTGAAAACGCAGAATTCGAGGAGTAGTTTTTTAGCAGTTGTTTCCATAAATATTAGATTGTTTATAAATACAACCTTGTCTAAGTAATACAGTATTTGATCATTCACTTATGAAATATTTGATTGTGAATTTTATTCAACTAACTATTTTATATCAAAGAAATATCCATCAATAGCTCTTAGAGGTTTGATATTGATAATCATACAACTAAAGTGAGTAAATATAGGATTCATTTATGTTAAATAGTAGGAAGTAGGACACAACCAACATTTTATCAATTTATGTCCAAAATAAACAATCACGCTTCCTTTGAAAGTGTTAGCCAGCTTTAATTAATTAAATTTCTAAGGTTGTTAACATTTATTAATGAAATCGTGTTATAACTTCAATAGGTCTCCTTTCCTTTTTCAGTAGAAGTCTGCTGATGTTGCTCAAAATGTTGCATCGAGACACATTGGTGACACATTAGACTTTCCTACCTGAATTTCACATTTGCCTATAAATCTCTTTCTCTTTCATTCCATTACGTCAAAGGGCAAATAAAAGCCGTAGGTCTGGCAACCCTAAATTAAATGTCCTGATTGCTACCACTGCCAGACTACGTTGGTCATTATGGTAATGATGCCAATACGCATGTAGATGTTGGGGGGTAAATCTGAATGCTGCCACTGATAGTGCAGGTACCCCCCATAATGAGTGTTCTTCTGTTGGAGAGAAATTCAACTTGAACATATATCCCCTCGAGTCATGCATTAGATATTATTATTTTTTTCTTTTTTCTTTTTTTTTTTGCATTCTTATCTTAATAAGTGTTTTGATATTATTGGTTAAGAAGAATGTATCAAGCGATGAAAAGAACAACAGGATGTCATCATAAAACCCCTATTTGGTTTAACCTGGAGCTGACTAGACGTTATACTAATGACTGCAATAGTGAAGTGCAAATATAAAGTCATTTTATTTAGAAAAATCCTTTGAAAATAATGTTTCTATTCTGCCTGCGCATATTTAGAAAGAGACAAGACGTTTAGAATGTCCTCTGCCTCATCCCCAGTGCTAAAGGTTCAGGAAATGAACCTGGTGACAAGACGAGAGCAACAGAACCCGTCTTGGGTTCGGAAAAGACAGACTTTTAAAGAGTGGAACACATCTTTTTAGGATTAGATATAACTTGTTGTGGTGTGTGAGATGCTGTTTTAAAGATTCAAGAGAGACAAGCTGTTTCAAAAATAAAAGAGAGGCCAGTTCTGACGTATGAAGAGAAAATGTTTGAACGACTTAAGTGAGGCTATTTTTGGAGTCCAAGGAAAGACTTTTTACGAGTTAGAACACAGCTGTTTTAGGATTTAATAAGAGACTGCTCTGGGTGCTGGAACCCGAGACAGTCTTTGAGGTTAGAGTAGACAACTTTAGTGGTTAAATATAGATTTTTTTATGATCTGGAATTGTATAGTAATTGGTAAAAAGATATATTTATTAGGGCTTAAATGAGTTTTTTTTTTATGATTTGTTGGGGGTTGACAAAAAGAAAGAAGTCCATGAGTTGAACTAGAGATAGTTTTCGATGCTAGAAAAGGTGAGAGCGTTCCAGAAGCGAGAAGGTAAACTTCCATAGGGTTATGAAGTGTGTTTTGGAACTTGAAAGATGCTAACTTTGGAGGCAAGAGAAGAGAATATTTGTTGGGGGTTTAGAGGAGATAATTTTATATAGTTAAAGGAAAGATATTTAGTGGAAAGAAACAATAAACAATTCAAGGGATTTTTGATAAGATCTACTTTTGTTAATCCTTTAATAGCTCGGTATACAAATTCAATATGTAACAGGAGTAATCTCACAACCAAAAATGCTCATAAACTAAAACAATTCTTCCTTTGAGAAATAAAGGGAATTCGCTCGATGCATTCCACACATTTATAAATACACGTATTCACCCGTTTTTTAAGGTTTGTTATGTTATATAAAGAAGAAATTAATAACCCTTAATATCAAAAATAATACAAATAAAAGATTCACAAAAAAGAGAAGGAATATTGACAAATTAACTCTAGTTTTACTTTTGGGGAGAGTTGTGGTTGCCACGCAGAAGACTAGAGAGGAGGAAGATGATGGTGTTACTGTTTGGAGGGAGAATTTCCCTCCATGAAAACGTTGGTTAAAATATAAGGAGATCTCTCTTTTGAACAGCGTTCACTATCACTAGATGAATCACTTAATTCACGTTTTTGGACACTTTGTCGTTTTTTTTTGCATTCTTACGTTCAAACCTTTACAAGGAAGCTATTTAGAGACTACTGTGTTTCTATTTCTTTAAAACTGTAAGGAAATAAGCTTTCTTGCCATACTGAAGTCTTATCTGGGGGATATGATTTTAAGAAATTTTACAGGGTTTCCCACATTTTTAACATTTCCCATGTGTCACTCAAGTGAGAGGTCTGTCGCTCTGTCCCTCCTTCCTCTCAGGTGAAATGTCATCTTTACCTCTTGGTACTCTACATTATACAACTCCAGCAGCTCCTCAGTCGGTAGCTGCTCATTGTGTTCCTAAAGCTGATCCCTGATGTTGTCCTTGACTACCTCCTACCCCATTGCCTTGTCCAAGGACACAATTTCATGATCAACTACTTACTCTATCATAGGTTTGAACCCCCCAAAATCACGCTCTACAATGCATTCAAGTCAAAGTTTCCTCCATGCAGAATTGAGGTTTCCCTTGGGGATTTCCTTTCCAGGCTTTAAAAATTATTTGGAGGTAGCTGACAGTGTGGAAAGCTAAGTTGGTAAGCTTGGTACCTTTGGCGACCTTGAAATTTCTCTGGAACATTGCCTTCATATAGAGTTCTTTTATATTTCAATATTAACTGCTGACCCATGGACTGGACAAATGGAGGGGTTTTAGACGCCTGGAACTTGATCTCGATGAATTTGAATTCTGCATCAAGAAGTCTTCAATGGCTGGAGGATGGGCAGGAGCATTGTCCATAAGCAACTAGGCTTTGAGTGGGAGATTCTTCTTCAAAGGGTACTTTTTGACCCAATCCACAAATAAAATGCAAACCATGTTGTTTGATCTCTACCTGACACTAAGCTGCTCCTTCTTGTGTATTTTTCAAATGATAACCAAAACAGGATTGATTGTGCAATCCTATTGGCATTAGCACACAACATCAGGGTTAGACAGTATTTCATGGCCTCGAGACCAGAAATTGTCTTTTCTTCTGTGGTAATGAAGGTCCTCCTAGGTATCTTTGTCCAAAAAAAGACTGGTCTGCTCACAATTAAAAACTTGCTGTGGCATGTAAGACTCGGAATCCATGAACCTTTCAAATTCTACAACGAATGTCTCTGCTACTTGACATTGGAGCTCAAAGCCTCACCATTTCTCAAAACACTATGGATGCCTGTTCTTCTCTTGAAGTTTTCAAACGAGCCATGGCTTGCTTTTAATGTTTCCTTTTTCTTGGTGTGCAGACTTGCCCGGCTCATTTTTCAAAAAGCCAGAATACAAATATTCTACATTTTCACAAATTATATTCCTGGTTATTGTATCTCCTGCTAACTGTTTCTTTTTTATCCACATAAGAGAAAGTTGTTGGCGTTACCTATCTGTCTGTCTGTATAGATTGCCTTACCTTGTGTGAGACCCCGGGCGGCGTTACCTAGAATACACGGCCATTGTTTTGTCAAATTAAGCACCTTTTTTTTTAGCAACAACTACTTTGATTTATTTTTATGTTCAGGATTGTGAAAACTTTCAACGTACAAGTGTACTTGTTTGCAAGGACTTTCAAATGCTCACCTTCATCATGCGAATTGATAATTTCTTTTTCCCCCTCGAAGGTGATCATCATGTTTTCTCATTTCTTGATAATCTTGAGGGAAATTTTCGAGATGTTATACTTTGAACTTGATGTGAACAATATCACATCACAATTCTATGAAAAACCTGCAGTCATAAATTTAAAGAATGCACACAAGGTAACATATGGTAACGCTAGTACAAGTACGGCGGAGAGAGGGAAAGAGTTAAGATATAAGTCGAGGATTTTATAAGCAACAACAAATGCAGCTATTTCTAGTTCACTGTAGGAGAAAGGCTTCAGACATGTCCTTATGCATGTCTGGGGTTTGACCAGATTTCATCACCACGCTGGCCAGTGCGGATTGGTGATGGTGGTCAAATTTAGTCTGATTGCTCACAGCAAACCAAGTTAGACTAGTTCAGCTTTGCTGATCGGGGCAATACACAAACCATTTAAAGGTATTCCTACTCAGAAAGGGGTGGAACCAAATGGCGTAAAAGTTAAGTGAGCACTACATGTGAAATGTATGCTTCGTGACTGTTTTGTGTGCAATACATGCTAGTCTCGTTAATACTTTTCCACAAAAAAATCGAATACAGTGAAAATATTTTCTTGCAGACCAATGCAATGCTCATATATTGATTTGAAAATTATTGCTTATATAATAATATGAAAAGGTTTCGTGATATGCTGATTTTCTCGTATTCTGAGTTACTCGTAACTCAAGGTATTACTGTACACTGTTTTACTCGTTACATGTGAGTCATGGATCAGTAAATGTATCATATCACAATGAATATTCAATCTCCTGAATCAGAACTTATTTATCTTTAAATGAAAATATAATTTTTCCAGCAGCATACATTATTTTATTCTCTCCTCTGTAGATATCTGAGCATATGTGTTTGTATGTTAAAATATATTTTTTTTAATTTGTAATTATTTATATCATAAAAAATTCGGAAGCATCTTACACTCACACACACTTGTTTATATATATATATATATATATGTGTGTGTGTGTGTATATAAATATGTTTATATATATATATATATATATATATATGTGTGTGTGTGTGTGTGTGTATATAAATATGTTTATATATATATATATATATATATGTGTGTGTGTGTGTGTGTGTGTGTGTTTATATTCATATGTTGGTTGCTTTGACTGACCAGATAGTACTACATTGGGCCCCTCTCTGTTTACGACTCCCATTTTTTGCCTACATATCCATCAGGCCTATTTACATATTCTCCTCTTTCCTCATACATCTGGCAACACTTAGATAACCGATAATTTCTTCTTCGCTCAATGGGTTAACTACTGCACTGTAATTGTATAATGGCTTTTTTCCTCTTGCTAAGGGTAGAGGGGATTCTTTAGCTATGGTAAGCAGCTCTTCTAGTCTTTTATGAGAAGTACTCTCCAAAATGAAACCATTGTTTTCTTGTCTTTGGTAGTGCCATAGCCTTTGTGCTATGATCTTCCACTGTCTTGGATTAGAGCTCTTTTGCTTGAGGGTACACTCAGGCACACTATTCTACTTGTTTACTTATTTCCTCTCCTCACTTGGCTATTTTCCATGTATGAGCTTTGTGTTTTTCCAACTAGGTTCTTAGCTTAGCAAGTAATGATCTGAATGTAAATAACTGCTTTCTTATTCATTGATTTTTGTTTTCTTTTCGCGTTCTTTTAATGTTAATGATTACGGTAACTGAGCAAAACACCATGAATTTGAGTGAATGAATATACTTTTGTGTGTGTATAACATATATGCATATATATATATATATATATATATTTATATTAGTTATACATACATGTTTATATATGGACACACAGACATATATACATATATATATATATATATATATGTGTGTGTGTGTGTGTGTGTGTCTGTGTATTTATGCATATATATATATATATATATATACACACACACAAGGTAACATGATCTCACTTTCATTCGCTCGACGACAGATTAGCCCTATAAGTTGAACCTGCTGCCTGGGGAGGTTACGGTTGTGGCTGGTAACCGTAGTGGTTGTGCTTGTGCTTACCCGGCTGACGTTCTGTTGACCATCTTCATTTATATATATATATATATATATATATGTATATATATATATGTATATATATATATACATATATATATATATATATATATATATATATATGTGTGTGAATGTAAATAGACATGCATATATCTATAAATGTGTTTGCATTTATGTGTATAGATAAACAGGTAGATAGATATGAATAATTCCTTGTGTCATTGATATCCTGATATAATTATACGAGCACATAAACGGGAAGAAAAACTCAGAACTAAATAAAAGGCTTGAACCTTTATATTAGCAGAAACAAGCAGCGAATAATTCTAAGGAGAAACTTAACATGCGGGAATCCTTTCTGACCCTCAGCCTCACAGAGGGATTTTTCCATCTCCCACTGCGATAATTACCCTGATAACTGTGACGCCTGACAAGTTCAAATAGATTAATCAAGCCATGTCTCTTAATCTACAACGTTTAAACCAAATGAAATACTTATAGTGTATGTGTAAATATGTTTGTGTTTGTTCAAGGAAATGGATGGTTTGGGTCTTGAATTGAGATAAGATCATGATTACGATTTTATTTATAACCAAGAGTATTCTGGTCTAGTCCATATATTCCGTTTTCAGTTCATTGTTCTTCGTTTTAAATGTAAGAATTACTGTAAATAATTGAATGAATAAGTTATATATGAAAATAAGTTAGCTATAGAAAAACAGTAAAGGAATCATTGTCATATTCCATATCATAAATTCAGGAACATCTTTCCCTTCTATTCGAGATAAAGTTTCTCTGCAATTGACACAGAGAAGATTTACCTCGGCATTTCCATATTTATTGGTTACATTATCATAATGACCTTAGCAACTCTGACAGAGAAAGTAATCAGATTATTTTATCTTGGTCATATCCTACCTCTAACTTTTATTTAGCCTTTGTTGTATTGGAATAGAAAGGGCAAAATCACGACTAATGGGGATTTCAGGTCGGGATTTTGGGGAATTAATGGCTCAAGTGGAAGGGAACCACGAAAGCCACTTTATGCTTCCGTGGTAATTCAGCCGGAAACAGTCGAGAAAAACAGCTGGTTAAATTGGGTTTACTTATAGAGAAGTAAAAAGGAAATATTTAAGTTAATCCATAGTTAAATGGGAGTTAAGGCTTCTTGCCAGTGATTTTAGAATCAAGTTGGTGTATCAATTCAAGTGCTGCTTGAAATAAGAAAATATAACTGTTCAGGTGATATAAGACGCCATGATGACTAATCTATGTCTTCAAGATAATTCGCTCGTTAGCCAGTACACGAGAACGAGTAGGTAATCATTATCATTAAGATTAAAATCAATGATATATGCATTGGTTGTTTAAATAAAATCACTACAGACTTTAAGTAGGGACCTGCACGTCTTTAATGTTTTAAATATCATTGAGTGTTTTAAATACAGAGCATTTATACAAAGATTAGTGTAAGAAAAACGTTTAGTTTACAAGGTTTACCGGATATAATATTGGATGTATTTCTTAAACTTCAAAAGCATTATAATCAGGTCCTTATTTAGACTACTGCCAACGAACACGATATCAATGATAGCCTCTGGAATTCATCAAAATGTAGTAAGCTGACCCATTGCCAGATACACGTCAGGAGCTGATTGGAGTATAACCCTCAAATCATTAAAAAGTCAAAGAAACTTACTTTTTGATCTCTAATATCTGGAAAAAAATTTAAGAAAGTGTAATTTGGTCTTTCAAATCCCAGATTTACCTATTCATCGCGTGGGCGAGTTGTGATTATTTTAAGAACACTTTTAGCCAAACAACTTTCTATTTTTGCTTTAGTCATGTGTCTTTCAATGCATGTGGGAATGTGTTACTATTCTATTCAAGAGAGGATGTCGAGATATAGCTTCTCAAGAGAACGAAGGTAATTCGATGAGTACAGACAGGCACAGAAATTGAAAACCTTGAACTTATTACGTAAAAAAATATATGTAAGAATAACCACTATTTCATTTCAAGATACATAAATCTCTCTCTCTCTCTCTCTCTCTCTCTCTCTCT
>NC_090736.1:18456188-18471188 GCF_036898095.1 Palaemon carinicauda | reverse complement strand
AATGATAAAACGTAAGACTTATACTTCTCTGACCTAGTTTTCGTTATGGTCATGACCATTAGTGCCACTCTTATTAATGTTAACAGTTCTATGAATATTTATACTAATATAATCCCCACCTTATTAAATACATCTCCTATAGGTCTGTCACCAAAGCATATCTGTTTTAATGCTTTAATCTTATAATTATTTTGTTGCCTTTTCTATGTTACTATATATCCCTTGAAAACTAATTTACGATAAGAACAGTACACGAATATGATTAAAAACTTTTCACTGTGAATCAGAAAAGATAATTCTTAGATGAAATATAATGTGTCTTCTCTTCTTCCGACTCTTTCGTATATGTAATAGCTTGCTGAACTCATTTTGAAGAAGAGCCTTGAGAAAAAGTAAAGGTATGGACTCATCAAAATCTTATATAGATTAACCTAAGTAGTTATTTGGAATTTGGTTGAGTTTCATTGTTAATAGAGAGAGAGAGAGAGAGAGAGAGAGAGAGGAGAGAGAGAGAGAGAGAGAGAGAGAGAGAGAGAGAGAGAGAGAGAGGTATGGAAGGATTCGTCAAAATCTTGTATTCTCAGATTGACCAAAGTAGTAAGTTTGGAATTTGGTTAAGTTTCACTGTTGAGAGAGAGAGAGAGAGAGAGAGAGAGAGAGAGAGAGAGAGAGAGCATTAAAACGAGGAACGTCAGAAAGCTCATTCGAGCTCATTTCAGCCTTGGGAAGAATAATGAGGTAAACCAGCATCCGGTAACGTGTGTTGCCCCGCCATAAGTTCATTACTAACTGATCCTTTAATTAGGTGTTGCAGTTCATGAATCAGCATCTCAGAAAAAGAAAGAAAAAAAGAAAAGAAAAAAAAGGTTTGTTTTGTGTTTTTTTTTTTTTTTTTTTTTTTTGTGGTGGATTTCTCGTCTGTCTCAGATTGGTATTATTATTATTATTATTATTATTATTATTATTATTATTATTATTATTATTATTATTATTATTATTATTATTATTTTTTTTTTTTTTTTACTTTTTCTCCAGACATTTACTTGATTGTAATGGCAGAGATGATCTAAGAAAAAATAAAGTGTTCTGAAGAAAAAACTTACTAACAAGCACAGTGGCCTCGCTTGCAAGGAAATGCATTAATATATGTTTTAATAACTGCATTCCAATAAACACATGCACTTATATTACCATCATTATCATTATTATTATTTTCAGTTAGGATACAACCCTAGTTTAGAAAGCAGGATGCTATAAGCCCAAGGGGTCCAACAAGGAAAAATAGCCCAGTGAAGAAAGGAAACAAGAAAATAAATAAATGAATGAACAGTCGAAATAAAATATCTTAAGAACAGCAACATTTATTTTATATCTTTCATATATAAACTATAAAAATTTAAGAAAAAAGAGGAAGAAAAATAAGATAGAATCCTGTGCCCGAGGGTACCCTCAAGCAAGAGAACTCTACCCCAAGACAGTTGTGGCAGGATGTAAACAAAACACAAACCCCCCACACCCTTGATCACTCTTACTTCCAAAATATCCCACAACACAAACTTTTCCCTTACTTTACTTTAAACTGGACTCTTAGACAGAAGGAAAATGAAAACAAAACATAACCTTAACAATATATTCTTAAAAGAAAACGCAATCATAAACCAAAAACACACTTATCACTAATCATAAACAATATTAAATATAAAACCGTAACACCATTCAAATAAAAAAACCCTAACAACTTAAAATTACCACACCCAAAACCAATATTTGTTTATGTGTGGAACTCTTTATCCACACTAGGGCCAACAGTCCTTTTAGGCCAACGCCACAACTCCCTGGCAGACGCAACACTGGCACAATCTGCTATAACTGCCTCACTTAATTTGGCAGTCTATATCGTCATCATCGTCATCCTCATCAATAACAGCAATCGAAATCGTAATTTTAATAAACAGGCCAGGTCGTCAACAGTTGATCAATCCACTAGAGCATTCTAAACTCAAGTTCCTTAAGTAAGCCAGGTCATCAATAGTCAATTTCACATTCAAGTGAACTCTCTCCAAAGGAGGAATCACGGCCTGCCAAAATAAAAAAAGAAAAACACTTATGAGCACTCCTAACTAACTGAACTATCGCACTATAATCAAAGATAAATAATAAACTTTCTATCATTCACGAACGCGCCTAACAAAAATGAATAAAAACAGTACTTACTCCGAATATAAAAAAACACTAAACAGCCGGCTTTCGAAGAACAAAAAAAATAGAACCGACTCCTTCTACAGTCCAAGATCCAATGCTTTCGCCCAAGACATTCATTACCGCCCTAACCTAGCTAAAAAGGTAAACAAAACCTCAAATATACCGACAGTCTTTCCAACGACAACCATTCATTCACTAACTACCTTTGTTCTTCGGCACGCACCGCGGACACACAAAACACGCACATACAAACGCACATACACACATACTCTCTCGCGCACGCGCGATCTAGCAAACTAAAGCAAATGAAATTCTCTCTCTCTCTCTCTCTCTCTCTCTCTGACAAAACTAAAGCAAATAAACACTTTCTTTCTCTCTCTCTCTCTCTCTCTCTCTCTCTCTCTCTCTCTCTCTCTCTCTCTCTCTCTCTCTCTCCCTCTCTCTCTCTCTCTCTCACAAAACTAAGCAATTAAACACTTTCTCTCTCTTGCGGTTAGACAAAACTAAAGTAAATAAACACTCATTTACTCTCTCTCTCTCTCTCTCTCTTTCTCTCTCTCTAATGACAAAGCTAAAGCAAATAAAATGTCTCTATTTAACAATACTAAAACAACTCTCTCTCTCTCTCTCTCTCTCTCTCTCTCTCTCTCTCTCTCTCTCTCTCTCTCTCTCGATTTGGCAAAAAAAAAATTTAAATAAAATTAATCCTCCACATTCCTCCCCCTTTACTTTGCCAAATCCTCACACAACACTTACCTATTTTCTCATTACCCAGTCGCAATCAGGAACAGGGCCTCGGCTTCGAGTAACTGGGCCTTCATATACCTGCACTCTCTCATTCACTTCTTCCATGTCGTTTTCATTCAACGTACTATTACGATTCCCGTCTATGATCTGCTCGTCTAAGATATCATGCACTATTTCATCTACCTCAATTTCATCTGGCCCGAAAATCCCACTAATTTCTGTCAACAATTCATCCATTACATCTAAACCATTCTCTACTTTAACAAAAGAATCATTCATACTGCTTATCATTCTCCTATCTTTCATTCTCGTGTTCGTCATACGTTCTCTTGCCTCATCTAACGAAAAACCACACACACTATAAGTATCATTCATACTCATCCAAGTTTCATCTGTATTAATACATTTATCTTCCGTGCTCACCTGTACATTTACACCCTTGTCCTGCTTATTCTGATTCCCGCCAACAACTACAAAATTCTCCTGTCTTTTATCCCCAGTAAAATTCTCAGACTTCTTTTTCTTTCCATACTCTACTAACACCAATTGCTTATCTTCTAAACCTAATGCCTCACACATACTCGGTTCATACTTGTTCGTTTTCAGCCATTTATTCATACCATTCTCCTGAATATATCTTGGTACCTCCTTCCATTTTCGCAACTGATTGTGGTGTTCCCTAACCTTTTCCACACTACCATCCACACTTACTTTACCTAAAACATAACTCAACCCACTAGAACCAACATCTAACACCTCATATGGACCTTTAAACTTATCACGTACCTTATTGACATTCATTCTTCCTTTTTCAATTACTTCTTTTAAAACTTTCTCTCCCACTTTGTAGCTTTCAAATCTCTCATTTGCTTTCTTCCAAACATCTCTATCATTCTCGGACACACTCAATCTCGGTCTTACTATCTTTTCAAAATTCAACACAAACTTACACGGAGACATACCAGTACTCTTGTGCACCGTCGCATTATACGCCCACTACGCACGCTCAACATATAAATCCCAATCATTATCACATGTACTCATCATCCGCAAAATTTCTGTTATGGTTCTTACCGTCCTTTTAGCCAAACCATTCGCACTTGGCATATACGGAGTAGAATACACATGTTCAATGCCCCATTCTCTTAACATCTGCTCAAACTCCCATCCAACAAACTCCGGACCATTATCACTTAACATTTTCGCAGGCTTACACACACACTCATCGGCAACATCACTTGACTTACCATTCTCGCTACAGTCTCACTTCTTTTATTCTTGATGGGTACTGCATACGCAAACTTACTCATATGATCGACCATGATAATCATTCCCACATGTCTCCTCGCAGTCACAGGCAACGAAACACAATCAATCACAAACATCTCAAATGGCTCTTTCATACGTAACCTCAAAACAGGCGGACTTGCATGCATGCTCTGATACTTTCCCTTCTGACAATCCTCACAAGTAGTCGCTACATCCCTACAAATTTGGCTCAACCCAGGCGTAAACAACCTCTCTCGCATGCATTCCCACAATTTATTCTTCCCCATATGCCCATACTTGTCATGCACTACCATACACATACTTACAGCTGCATGCATTGGAAATACAGGAACATATATATCTTCATCCATTCCCCTATGCAAAAAATACACAATATTCTTACAAACAATAAATCTTTTAACAACTTTCTTATACGCTTCCAAATCACACGGCCATTCTTCCACCCTAATACCTTTTAAAATACATTCACGTAACCTATTTATCTCTAAACATTCACCTTGCATTTCTTCCACCTCTTCTTTGCTCAACAAATCATCTTCACTTTTTGCAATATCAATCATGCCAACAAAATTCGCCATAAATACACTATTATCCTCAATTACCATTACCTTACAGCCATTCTTTGAAAGCAAACCCTTACCAACATCAACTGACACATGGTGCAACCTCAAAAAATCTATTCCTATCAAAAAACAACTAGGCATTTCATTCTCTCCCATTACAATAAAATTATGTTCAACTTCCATACTTCCTAGTTTCACCTTCAACCTCAATTCTTCCCAAACAAGTAAACTTCCCTGACCTATTCCATGAATTCTCACACTCGTACACTGTCTTTCCACTTCCCAATTGTACCTCTCAATTTCCCTGATAACCGACTTATTTACTAATGACACTTGAGCACCCGTATCAATTAAACTACAATATTCATTCTCATTTATATTCACATATGTCATCATCCTTCCTTTTACACCATGCATTCATACATTTACTCTCCTTTCAATTCTGTCTCTCACTTCACCAATATGTTCATCATCATATTCCCTGTACTCTATACCGTCATATCTTAGATTAAGGTCACTTACACCATTATCTTCTCACTCAACAATTTGCAACATTCCTCATTACATTGAATCCTCAAAATATATTCCCTATCATTCTCCTTACATGCCCTTTATTCCATCGGTCGATTCCATCCAAAATACAAATACACAGTTACACCATACAACATACTTGCCAGCATTAATATCTTTGATAATACTTCCCCTTCTAGTACACTACTCTCCTCCTCATATACCATTTATTTTGACACTTCATTCATCACCCTTCTTTTAAGCTCAGTTACACCACCTGGTATGTCCGTATTTAACCCCTCTTGTATTAACTTACCTAAACCCATTAGGATACACTTATATACCATATCTTCCCCTTCACAACTCTGCTCCACAACTAAACCTTCGTGCAACCTTTCAGAATTCTGATTACTCTCTTTATCTTCCATCCTCCCATGCATCCTCGACATCGCATCCACTAGCACATTCCTATTTCCCGGTACATCTTCTAACCTAAAATCAAATTCATTCAAATCCTCTATGGTCCTAGCAACCCTTGCATTCACACACTCTTTCCTTATCATATACACTAGGGGCTGATGGTCAGTACGCACAATGAATTTTCACCATACAAAAATACTTTCAATGCTTTCACACAAAATCGTATTGCAGCCAATTCCCTGTCAATCACCGAATACTTCCGCTCAGCTTTATTAAATGCTTTACTAACATACGCTATTACTCTCAATTGCTCTTCTCCATTTATTCTCTGCATTTGAACCAAACAACCACCCATACTAACCACACTCGCATCCGTATACAACTCTAGCATATTCGCATTTTCACTGTAGTCTGGAAATGCCAAAGTGACGTCTTTCGTGGCATCTTCCTTCAACCTTTCAAACGCTTCTATCATCCGATAATCCCATTTTAATTTTGTACTATTCCTTTTACCCGTCCATTCATTCAAAGGCTTCCCTATACCTGAACAATCTCTAACAAACTTGCGCCCAAACTCAACCAAACCAAGAAAACCTCGCAACTCACGCACAGTCCGGGGACGTGGAAATTCTCGCACTTTATTCACAAACTTTTCACTCTTCCCTATACCAGATTCACCCACTACATGCCCGAGAAATTCCACCTCCCTGGACAACCACGTACACTTCTAAAGCTTAATTTTCACACTAACTTCAATTAATCGCCTCTGCCTCAAGCAACCGCATATGTTCCTCAACAGTCTCGCTCGCAATCAGAATATCATCTATAAAACCAGTCACCTTCTGTCGATCAAAACCAGCCAATACAACATTCATCGCTCTTTGGAAGGCAGCAGGCGCATTAGCAAGACCAAAACTCAACCTTTTAAATTGAAAGTGACAATATGTACTTGAAAATGCGGTAATGGGCCTGCTCCCCTCTGCCAGAGGCATCTGGTAATACCCCCGCACCAAATCTAATTTAGTAAAAACTTTCATTCCATGCATCTTATAAACACAATCAGACACCACATTCATTGGAAAACGTTCTTTAACAGTCACTTCATTCACCTTCCTATAATCAATACACATGCGTAAACTTCCATCAGGCTTTCGTACAAGGACAATAGGGCTATTCCAGGCACTCTCACTCCTTTCTATTACACCCATACGCTCTAATTCCTGACACTGCTCCTCTATCTCCTTGGCAATAGGCGGAGAAAAATGCCTGGGACGCTGATATATGGGGGTATCATCACTGAGAACTATTTTAAATTCTGGCAGGTCTGACCCCCCACAATCATCGTCACCGAGACTCATAACTCTCCGCTTATCCCATAACATCTTAAGCAATCGTTCCCTTTCGACCCCACTTATACTTTCATCTAACTTAATTCTTCCTTTCAACGTATCATAATCCCAATCGTCATCGTTCTTTACCTTACCAGCCATTACATGTCTCGCCTTAACATATCTTTCATCCTCTACATTGATCAGTGTATACATACATCCCATGCAATCGCCCTCACGTATACCACGTACTCTCTTCCTCCTGACACTCGGCAACAACCTTACATACACCTGGGGTTCCTGCATATTCATAACACCATCATATATATACGCACTCGTTTTCACCAAATTACCTGCTTCCATACCTTCCACTACATATTCATCCTTGTCACTATTTGAAATTCCCAGACTGCTCGGCCATGCAACTTTTACACTAATAACCTCACCTTTCAATCCCGATAACTTTACACTTTCCTTTGCTACCAACGGCACTCCCTTCCACACCTTCGTACTCACTCTGCCGTCTTCCTTTAAATAAAATTCCCCACAAATATTACCTCTAACCTTTATTTCTATCATATTCACACTTGGATGTACAATCATACCACATTTTTTCAGAAATTTATACCCAAGCAGTACGTCATATTTCTCATTCGCTAGCTCGACCACGTAAAAATCATTATCCTCCATCATCAGCCCCCCAATCATAACATTTTCCCGCAACTTTCCTTGCACAGGCATACGCAAATTACTAATACCTTTTACTTCACCCTAACATCCCTTAAATTCACAAACCTCTTTTACCTTATCATATGCATTCCTAAACATTAAATTGACACCACAACCAGTATCAATCAAACCAACAAACTCTACACCATTAAAAATCATTTTCACACTCATGCAATCATGTGCTCTTTCTCCCATCACATCTTCATGCAATAAACCCTCACGAACATGCATCACATTCACTCCCCACACACACGAGGACTCACCCAGCTGAACCCTCTGATTAATTAGTTTCTCGAACATCCTGGCTGACTTGATCCCTTCTTTCTACAAACCTTAGCTACATGCCCATCTGCACCACATTCAGTACACTTACCCCGCAGCTCTTTGCACATTCTAGCATAATGACCATCCTTACCACAATTACCTCAAATTACATTCATAAGATTACTACGGCATCCACTCGCTATGTGCCCAGTCATACCACACCGATAACACTTAACCACTTTCTCTTTCTTACAGTCGCTAATACGATGCCCTGTCTCTCCACACCCGAAACATGCTCCTAATGCCCATCTCCACTCGTTCTTTTTATGTCCTACCTTCCCACACTTATAACACCTCTCTTCACGGATACCACTACCTAACCTAGCTTGCTGCGTACTAGCACTTCTTTCTCTCCAAACTTGATTTCCCTGTCTAATCCCGTTATTTCTCGGAATGGGTATTCCTACATTACTCACCCTAACACTTCTATCTACTACACTATCAGCTGCCCTCATTGGCCCTCTCACAACAGCATATCTAAAACTACTAAATTCTGGCACACTTTCCTCCATTCCAGTTCTTACACTCACAGATTTACTTTCTTTCATACACCTATCCAACTCGTAATCCTCAACTATCTCTAAAATATCATCCCAAGTCAATCTCTCTCTAGTCCATCTCATTTTCTCCTTCCGTTTCAAATTAATAAACTCACACACACTCTCTGGTACTGTACCCAAAAACTTCTTCATTAGTTCCTTATTTTCATTTATTCCTTCGTCCCCATACTTCTTTTTAGCCAATGTTTCTAACCGACATACATACATCGAGATTGCTTCACCCACCTTCATTCGTGCTTCATCAAAATCATTTTTTTCGCTTATACCTAACACTACCTTTCATACATTTTACCTGTTCAATTATCCTCTTCTTTACACTTTCATACTCAACCTCTCCTACACTCATTATTACCCCATACATCGTCAACAAATATACTGTCAAAAATTCTCCCAACTCCCTAGCCCAAACTCTCTTACTATCCCCATACTTAGCCTGACAAAACTTTTCATATTCCCTAAAGAAGTCATATACATCCCTACTGCTATGTTCATTAAAACTTTCACACCTAGGTACCTCTCTCATAAACACTGTCTTACTAACTTCCTCTACTTCATTCTCACTACTATCTTCACTGTCTACTCCCTTCTTGTTGCCTTCCTCTTCATTTAAATACAATGAATCTAGTTCTACACTCAAAGTCCTATCTTTAACTATTCCCTTCTTACCCTTTTTCTTACTTAGCACCTTCACCCATTCATGATCCTCCTCACTCACACCCTGACCTTTCTTCTTTTCTTTCTTCACATTATCTTTACCTTTTTTCTCATTCTTCCTATCACCCTTCGTTCCAATCTTACTATGTCTAGTCCCTTTATTTTTAATATCACTATCACTACCTTCCCCATTATCACTTATCCTATTCTCTTCCACCATCAACCCGTTACCAGAAGCAGAAGCCACTCCTCCGACTGCACCTTCACCCATGACAGTTTTCATCATCCCCATGACTTGCCCCATCATAGCTTCCAATCGGTTCTCCATCCGTTCCTCATTCTCTTTCATCCTCATATCAACACATTCTTCCACTCTCTCTACAGTTCCCTTTAACTCCCTAAGCTCCTTCTGCATCGCCGCATTCTCCCAGTTCAACCTCTCATTCTCTACTAGCAACCTCTCTTTCTCAAGTATCCACATCTGCTCCCGTTCTTTATAATGCCGCAATTCCTCCTCCAAAGCCTCATATTTACCTTCCATTTTTCTTCAACCTTAATCCTAATTCCGTCCTTCGTCAAAGAGTCCAGCTTCAATCCCACCTCGGCTGTCCCTGTTCGGGCGCCAAATTTATGTGGGGGGATGTAAACAAAACACAACCCCCACACCCTTGATCACTCTTACTTCCAAAATATCCCACAACACAAACTTTCCCCTTACTTTACTTTAAACTGGACTCTTAGACAGAAGGAAAATGAAAACAAAACATAATCTTAACACTATATTCTTAAAAGTAAATGCAATCATAAACCAAAAACACACTTATCACTAATCATAAACAATATCAAATATAAAACCGTAACACCATTCAAATAAAAAAACCCTAACAACTTAAAATTACCACACCCCTAAACCAATATTTGTTTATGTGTGGAACTCTTTATCCACACTAGGGCCAACAGTCCTTTTAGGCCAACGCTACAACTCCCTGGCAGACGCAACACTGGCACAATCTGCTTTAACTGCCTCACTTAATTTGGCAGTCTATATCGTCATCATCATCATCCTCATCAATAACAGCAATCGAAATCGTAATTTTAATAAACAGGCCAGGTCGTCAACAGTTGATCAATTCACTAGAGCATTCTAAATACAAGTTCCTTAAGTAAGCCAGGTCATCAATAGTCAATTTCACATTCAAGTGAACTCTCTCCAAAGGAGGAATCACGGCCTGCCAAAATAAAAAAAGAAAAACACTTATGAACACTCCTAACTAACTGAACTATCGCACTATAATCAAAGATAAATAATAAACTTTCTATCATTCACGAACGCGCCTAACAAAAATGAATAAAAACAGTACTTACTCCGAATATAAAAAAACACTAAACAGCCGGCTTTCGAAGAACAAAAAAAAATAGAACCGACTCCTTCTACAGTCCAAGATCCAATGCTTTCGCCCAAGACATTCATTACCGCCCTAACCTAGCTAAAAAGGTAAACAAAACCTCAAATATACCGACAGTCTTTCCAACAACAACCAATCATTCGCTAACTACCCTTGTTCTTCGGCACGCACCGCGGGCACACAAAACACGCACACACAAACGCACATACACACATACTCTCTCGCGCACGCGCGATCTAGCAAACTAAAGCAAATGAAATTCTCTCTCTCTCTCTCTCTCTCTCTCTCTCTCTCTCTCTCTCTCTCTCTCTCTCTCTCTCTCTCTCTCTCTCTCTGACAAAACTAAAGCAAATAAACACTCTCTCTCCTCTCTCTCTCTCTCTCTCTCTCCTCTCTCTCTCCTCTCTCTCTCCTCTCTCTCTCTCTCTCTCTCTCTCTCACAAAACTAAGCAATTAAACACTTTCTCTCTCTTGTGGTTAGACAAAACTAAAGTAAATAAACACTCACTCACTCACTCTCTCTCTCTCTCTCTCTCTCTCTCTCTCTCTCTCTCTCTAATGACAAAGCTAAAGCAAATAAAATGTCTCGATTTAACAATACTAAAACAACTCTCTCTCTCTCTCTCTCTCTCTCTCTCTCTCTCTCTCTCCTCTCTCTCTCTCTCTCTCTCTCTCTCTCTCTCTCGATTTGGTAAAACAAAAAAAATAAACTAAAATAAAATTAATCCTCCACACAGTGGAAGACCATGGTACAGATGCTATAGCAACACCCAAGACTAGATAACAATGGTTTTATTTTTAAGTGTCCTCCTCTGAGAAGGGTAGAGAACTAACAAGTCTCTTCTACCCTTACCAATGGGAAAGTAGCCACTGAACAATTACAGTGCAGTAGTTAACCCCTTGAGTGAAGAAGAATTCTTTGGTAATCTTAGCGTCATGTGTATGAGGGCAGAGGAGAATGTGGAAATAGGCCAGGCTATTCGGTGTACTTGTAAGTAAAGACAAAATGAGCCGTAACCAGTGATAGGGATCCAACGCAGTACTGTCGGCCTATTCAAAAAGCCCAATAACTCTCTAGCAGTAGAGAGAGTAAAAACATTAACACGTCCCAACTTTGTGAAGGCAGAACGCAAAAATATCCCTTTCCCAAATGGTGGAAGAAATAACAAAATATTTCTTTTATGTGGTAACATTTTATATCGCCACTACTCTCCCTAAGATACAGGATCGGTTGCCAATATGCGTCTTCTCTTTACCTTCTACCATAGTATGGGTGGCTCTGACTAGTATACAGTAGATTTGCTGATCATGACGATGCGCAAACCCTTTCACCACGTTAAGGTTACCCCACCAAGAAAAACATAGGAACAAGGAAATAGACAATGAAAATTAATACATTTGATTATATTTTGAATAGTTCTACTCTGAAATAGTATTGCTGTAAGGGTAAAACATATAATAAAGAAAACTCCCGGTCAAAGTTTGAATTACATTTATTTGACGATGGTGGTTTAACTAATTTCGTTTATGACCTGTTGACAACCAAAATTAATTAGAGCTTTTGGTACCATCAAATCTTATCGAGAAACACCTGTTACCTCTTGATTAAAGGAAGTAATTAAAAGTTTAATTTTAGCGTTTCATGCATAATATCCCATTTCGCCTCAAAATATCCCACTGACAACGAATAAGTTTCGCAACTGGAAAACCAAGGGAAAATGAACACGCGTTGATAAAGCTCCACTTTTAGCACTTTTTTTTTTTTTTTTTTTTTTTTTTTTTTTTTTTTTTTTTTTTTTGCAGACTTCAAAGTCAATTACTTTCGCCTCAAATACCAAACTTTTTAACTCACGGTTACAAATTCGTTTTTCGTTTAACTGGAGCTTAGTCGTTGGAAACTTTCTCTCTCTCTCTCTCTCTCTCTCTCTCTCTCTCTCTCTCTCTCTCTCTGACTTTTAATAGACCTCTCATGTTAACTTATTGTGACTAACTTAAATGGAATGTCCTAGAATGCCACAATGTGGGTTCTCATTCTTTATATTAGCCGAATATCTTAGGGATGAATCGTGGTGCATAGAATAAAAGGAATTAGGGACAAGAATGATTATGGAGAGAACAAAATCAAGGAAGGAGCCTCTTGGTATTCACCGTTAAAATAAATCACGTAGTTTTGCACTTGAAAATTTGAAAATAAAAAAATAAATTCATTATTTGTTATTTACAGAATAAAATTTTGTAGTTACACACCATGACATTTTAAATAAACATTTATTATTTACAGCGCATCATAGAATTATATATTTTTCAAAAAAAGAAAAAAATGTGCATAGGTTAAGTAAAATTTGAAAATCAAACTGCCTAAAATGACATAAAAATCAGGCTATATGTCAGTTTAGTGAGATTGGTGTTACTCTATGGACATGAGTCGTGGTATGACAATGAAACAATATTCAACAGATTTTGTAGATTTGAAACAAAACCCCTCAGGAGAATATTGGGAGTTAAATGGCAGGATACAATTAGAAATGAAACTATAAGAGATATTACCCGAGTGTCATTTGTAGATGGGATCATGGTGAGGGATAGAGGAAGATGGCTTGTTCATGCTCTTCGCACTCCCCAAGAGAGATTAGTTCACCAAACTTTCAACTGGGCTCCACAACGCACTAGAAGAGTTTGAAGACCCAAGCCTACATGGGTGAGGACTATGAAGCGTGAAGTTAGGAGATGATGAATGGAAAAGTATTGAATTAAAAACTCAAGATAGAGACGACTGGCGAAATTTAACCGGGGCCCTTTACGTCAATAAGCGCAGGAGGAGATGATGATGATGATGATGATTATGTATATATTTTTACTGTATGGATGAATGTTGTAGGCAAAGCAACAGGTGTGTAAAAATAACAGGCTGAAGAACATTAAAAATGAATTTGATTGACAGAATCTTTCAATGTAACCAAATGGCAAGAACTATACATTCTAGAAAAAAAATCCAGTAAAAAGCAAGAGTTGAATTAGAATTAAAATCAAAATAATAATGAAAATATAAAACGACGTTATTTTCTCAATGTATCAGTTTTCTTTCTATTTGATCAAACTTATCTCTTATCAAATTAAAAACTTATTTTCTAGGCAAGTTTCATTCATTAAATATCAAAAGCTACACTTCAAGAGCAAACACAGCCGTGGCAATCCTCTGTGTATGTTGAATTATATATTAGTAAATAGTCCTGATTAATCAAAGATGAAAATTTGAAATACTAGTAAGGAAACATTTGTCAAACAAATCCAGCATATTTTACTCCGTCTCCCTCGCTCATGCAATCATGGACTGACCTATATTAATCTTTTCCCCGATAGATTTAAAAGAAATCATTCTGAAAAAATTGTCAAATGATGTCCTGTAGGCATATATCATATATCATATATTAAAGGTATTTCCATACCAAATTTCAGGTCATATGGTTTAAATACCAGGCCAAAGGAGCAAAAAATACAAATTTAAAAAGAAAAAAAAAAACGAAAAAAAATAAATCTAATAATTTTGAATAGATGTGTACGAAAAGCGTGACTTACATCCTGTTAGCATATTCCCAGGATACCTTCTTACGAAATTTCAGGTCATTTTGTGTAAATATGAGGGCATAGTTGCCGAAAATGTATATGTTTGGTCTACAAAAGAACAAAAATGGCAAAATTAACCCTTTTAAACAAACGTATACTTAAAATGTTGATGGCTTCCCATTGGTATTTATCTAAGGCACCTCCCTACCGGGGTGCAGGAGACCAAAATGTTTATTTTTGTCAGAAAAGGACGAAAAAAAAAATTATTTTACAAGTATGTATAAAAGATTATAAACGTTTCTGAGTATTTGCCCTCTCGACATTTGTGCAAAATTTCAAGTCATTTGGCCAAGAAATGACTGAGATGAATCGATTTGAAGATTTGACAGCAGGAAAAGAAACATCAGGAAAAACAATATATTTCCTTCCCATGCAGTGAAATTTAAAAAAGGTTTTATAAAAAGAAAACAAAAATTATATGAAATAAAAAAAGTCAATCAGCGCCAAGTAAAAAAAAAAAAGAATGAAATTACTCTGTGTTCAATTTCCTGGTCAGAAAATAACAAATTGAGGGTAGGACTTCAAACTTTTAGAAGTTCATCAAACTAAAAATCAGTTTCATATACATTATTACCAGCTGCTTCACATCAAATGATATCGAAAAAATCTGGCTGATTTACATTTTTTTATATATATATATATA
>NC_090736.1:18438688-18448688 GCF_036898095.1 Palaemon carinicauda | reverse complement strand
TTTAGGACACATCTTGATGTATTTTGGATGAAGTTAGACCCATGGAGGTGAAGATCTGAAATGAGAAAAAAAGGGTAACTTTTTATGGCCAAAAAAATGTCCAAATTTCATGAATTTTTTTGGGTACCCAAATGAAATAGGAAGTGGCTAATTTTTTTAGGGAATAAACATATGTTATTCTAAAATAGAAATATGTAAAAAAAATCTTCATTATTTTGTAAATTACATTTATATCAGGGGCCATATCTAAAGGTAATTTTTTGATTACTTAGAAATTTCGTAAAAAAAATACATATATTTTACATATAATATGATATTTATGCAGGTAAAATATACCAAAATATCACAAATTCTATAGGGAACAAGAATATATATAGATAGGGCAACTTACGCTTCGGATATGTCCACAAAATGGCCGCCAACCACACTGACTCAGACTCCCTAATCTGCCACTTGAAATGTAGGAAGGGTATGTCAATTTCAAGGTGTTATTTACTAATCTAATTATTCTTGGATATGCATAAAAATTGTATGGTGGGTTGCTGGATAATTGTCGATTATTTTACGACTATAAAATTAAAATTCTGACCCCAAAAAAACTTTTTGAAGGGAAATAAAATCGAAAAAAAAATGTAAAACAATATAATATTTTACCTGAAAAAATTTGATGATATTCAATCAAAAAAGAAGTAAACAAAATTTTCCGACAAATAAACATCTAGATGAATCATTACTCTGTGATAGTTCCTTAGTACGTAGTAATTTTGAAAGAAATGGGAAAAAAACGAAAAAGTGGCAATCGCAGAAAAATCGAACACATACCTATATATACGCCATATCTGGCTAAAAATGAAGATAGGCATGGGTAGCCAGATCATCTAGAAACACTTTCCAACACTATGAAAATACAAGTTTTGCGACACTACTTGCCAATTCCTTACGGTAACATGACTAAGCAAAAAAATGCAAAACAAGTAAAAAGGGGCACTCGCGGAAAAATGGCCAACATTCTAATATATGGCATTTCAGAAAAAAAAAAATTTCAGCCACGTACCAGGCGAACCATCAAGGCACATTTTCCGACAAATAAACATCTAAATGAATCATTACTCTGTGATAGTTCCTTAGTACGTTGTAATTTTGAAAGAAATGGGAAAAAACGAAAAAATGGCAATCACCGGAAAATCGAACACATACCTATATATACGCCATATCTGGCTAAAAAAAAATATAGGCATGGGTAGCCAGATCATCTAGAAACACTTTCCAACACTATAAAAATATAAGTTTTGCGACACTACTTGCCAATTCCTTACGGTAGCATGACTAAGCAAAAAAATGCAAAATAAATAAAAAGGGGCACTCGCGGAAAAATGGCTAACATTCTAATATACGGTATTTCAGAAGAAAAAAAAATCAGCCACGTGCTAGGCAAACCAACAAGGCACATTTTCCGACAAATAAACATCTAAATGAATCATTACTCTGTGATAGTTCCTTAGTACGTAGTAATTTTGAAAGAAATGGGAAAAAACGAAAAAATGGCAATCACAGGAAAATCGAACACATACCTATATATACGCTATATCTGGCTAAAAAAAAAGATAGGCATGGGTAGCCAGATCATCTAGAAACACTTTCCAACACTATAAAAATATAAGTTTTGCGACACTTCTTACCAATTCCTTACGGTAACATGACTAAGTAAAAAAAATGCAAAACAAATAAAAAGGGGCACTCGCGGAAAAATGGCCAACATTTTATTATACGCATTTCAGAAAAAAAATTTCAGCCACGTGCTAGGCAAACCATCAAGGCACATTTTCCGACAAATAAACATCTAAATGAATCATTACTCTATGATAGTTCCTTAGTACGTAGTAATTTTGAAAGAAATGGGGAAAAACGAAAAAATGGCAATCACAGGAAAATCGAACACATACCTATATATACGCTATATCTGGCTAAAAAAAAAAAAGATAGGCATGGGTAGCCAGATCATCTAGAAACACTTTCCAACACTATAAAATTATAAGTTTTGCGACACTACTTGCCAATTCCTTACGGTAACATGACTAAGCAAAAAAATGCAAAACAAATAAAAAGGGGCACTCGCGGAAAAATGCCCAACATTCTAATATACGGCATCTCAGATAAAAAAAAAGACATGCACGTGTTAGCCCAACCATCAAGGCACACTTTCTAACACATAAACATGAAAAAAAAAATCAATAATATACGGTAATTCTTTACTACGTAGTAAATTTTTACAAATATTGAAAAAAAAAAAAAAACAGAAATTGGCAACCGCAGTTAAATACCCCATATACCAATAACTACGTCGTATCTGACAAAAACAAAGTCACGCATGGGTAGCCAGATCATCTAGACACACTTTCCAACACTAAAAAAAGCAAAAGTTTTACGACACTATTTGGCAATATCTTACGGAAAAATGACTTGGCAAAAAAATAAAAAAAAAAATGAAAAAGGGGCACTCGCGGTAAAATGGTCCTCGTGGTGATGAACGACATTTTAACTAAAAAAAAAAATCATGCACATGGTAGCCAAACAATCCACCAAGACTTTCCACAACTGATAACCTATACAAGTTGCACCATTCTACGACAATTTCATAATAATTATGCAAATTACCTTAGAAGGGTAAACTCGGTCGCGCTCGACCCCGGCGCGTCTCAGAAATCGGGGAAGGAGTACAGCTACAGCAATGCACATCTGGACACTACTAGAGCGTGTAGGCGAGACACCTACTGCAGGTCGATCACCCACAAATTCAGTCACGGTGGTGAGTCAGGTGAGAAAAACCTCTTTTTTTTTTGACGATCGGGGTCGCGGACGACCCACCGTACCGTTCCAGGGTCTGTAGCACTAGACAAGGTTTCCCAAATGATATTACCATAGTTTTAATTTCAGTAGAATAGCTATATCTGATATATCTTAAAATAGCTTTCTTTTTAGCTTCTCATGTCTCCATGATAACATTCCCCTTTCAATATAACTTGCCTCAAAAGGTGGGTATTAACACTCCTTCACATAATCAAATATTTCTATTAGAAATAATTTATCTATCAATTCACAACACTCTTGTCAGCTTTATCAACACATTCTTAGCAGATCCATTGTGGAAGAATATTTATCCTCGGCACACTTCTTAACTTTCTTTTACAGCCTTATCAACACATTCTTAATTCCAAATCCATTTTGAAAGAATATTCATCATCAGCATAATTCTTAACATTCTTGACAGCCTTATCATCACATTCCTAACAGATCCCTTTTGGAAGAATGTTGATTCTCATCACACTTCTTAACATTCTTCACAGCCTTATCAACACATTCCCAACAGATCCCTTTTGGAAGAATGTTTATCCTCATCACACTTCTTAACATTCTTGACAGCCTTTTCAACACATTCCCAAAAGATCCCTTTTGGAAGAATGTTTCTCCTCAGCAAACTTCTTAATACCAGAGACCACTTTTGAAAGGACAATCTGCCACTTGAAATGTAGGAAGGGTATGTCAATTTCAAGGTGTTATTTACTAATCTAATTATTCTTGGATATGCATAAAAATTGTATGGTGGGTTGCTGGATAATTGTCGATTATTTTACGACTATAAAATTAAAATTCTGACCCCAAAAAAACTTTTTGAAGGGAAATAAAATCGAAAAAAAATGTAAAACAATATAATATTTTACCTGAAAAAATTTGATGATATTCAATCAAAAAAGAAGTAAACAAAATTTTCCGACAAATAAACATCTAGATGAATCATTACTCTGTGATAGTTCCTTAGTACGTAGTAATTTTGAAAGAAATGGGAAAAAAACGAAAAAGTGGCAATCGCAGAAAAATCGAACACATACCTATATATACGCCATATCTGGCTAAAAATGAAGATAGGCATGGGTAGCCAGATCATCTAGAAACACTTTCCAACACTATGAAAATACAAGTTTTGCGACACTACTTGCCAATTCCTTACGGTAACATGACTAAGCAAAAAAATGCAAAACAAGTAAAAAGGGGCACTCGCGGAAAAATGGCCAACATTCTAATATATGGCATTTCAGAAAAAAAAAAATTTCAGCCACGTACCAGGCGAACCATCAAGGCACATTTTCCGACAAATAAACATCTAAATGAATCATTACTCTGTGATAGTTCCTTAGTACGTTGTAATTTTGAAAGAAATGGGAAAAAACGAAAAAATGGCAATCACCGGAAAATCGAACACATACCTATATATACGCCATATCTGGCTAAAAAAAAATATAGGCATGGGTAGCCAGATCATCTAGAAACACTTTCCAACACTATAAAAATATAAGTTTTGCGACACTACTTGCCAATTCCTTACGGTAGCATGACTAAGCAAAAAAATGCAAAATAAATAAAAAGGGGCACTCGCGGAAAAATGGCTAACATTCTAATATACGGTATTTCAGAAGAAAAAAAAATCAGCCACGTGCTAGGCAAACCAACAAGGCACATTTTCCGACAAATAAACATCTAAATGAATCATTACTCTGTGATAGTTCCTTAGTACGTAGTAATTTTGAAAGAAATGGGAAAAAACGAAAAAATGGCAATCACAGGAAAATCGAACACATACCTATATATACGCTATATCTGGCTAAAAAAAAAGATAGGCATGGGTAGCCAGATCATCTAGAAACACTTTCCAACACTATAAAAATATAAGTTTTGCGACACTTCTTACCAATTCCTTACGGTAACATGACTAAGTAAAAAAAATGCAAAACAAATAAAAAGGGGCACTCGCGGAAAAATGGCCAACATTTTATTATACGCATTTCAGAAAAAAAATTTCAGCCACGTGCTAGGCAAACCATCAAGGCACATTTTCCGACAAATAAACATCTAAATGAATCATTACTCTATGATAGTTCCTTAGTACGTAGTAATTTTGAAAGAAATGGGGAAAAACGAAAAAATGGCAATCACAGGAAAATCGAACACATACCTATATATACGCTATATCTGGCTAAAAAAAAAAAAGATAGGCATGGGTAGCCAGATCATCTAGAAACACTTTCCAACACTATAAAATTATAAGTTTTGCGACACTACTTGCCAATTCCTTACGGTAACATGACTAAGCAAAAAAATGCAAAACAAATAAAAAGGGGCACTCGCGGAAAAATGCCCAACATTCTAATATACGGCATCTCAGATAAAAAAAAAGACATGCACGTGTTAGCCCAACCATCAAGGCACACTTTCTAACACATAAACATGAAAAAAAAAATCAATAATATACGGTAATTCTTTACTACGTAGTAAATTTTTACAAATATTGAAAAAAAAAAAAAACAGAAATTGGCAACCGCAGTTAAATACCCCATATACCAATAACTACGTCGTATCTGACAAAAACAAAGTCACGCATGGGTAGCCAGATCATCTAGACACACTTTCCAACACTAAAAAAAGCAAAAGTTTTACGACACTATTTGGCAATATCTTACGGAAAAATGACTTGGCAAAAAAATAAAAAAAAAAATGAAAAAGGGGCACTCGCGGTAAAATGGTCCTCGTGGTGATGAACGACATTTTAACTAAAAAAAAAAATCATGCACATGGTAGCCAAACAATCCACCAAGACTTTCCACAACTGATAACCTATACAAGTTGCACCATTCTACGACAATTTCATAATAATTATGCAAATTACCTTAGAAGGGTAAACTCGGTCGCGCTCGACCCCGGCGCGTCTCAGAAATCGGGGAAGGAGTACAGCTACAGCAATGCACATCTGGACACTACTAGAGCGTGTAGGCGAGACACCTACTGCAGGTCGATCACCCACAAATTCAGTCACGGTGGTGAGTCAGGTGAGAAAAACCTCTTTTTTTTTTGACGATCGGGGTCGCGGACGACCCACCGTACCGTTCCAGGGTCTGTAGCACTAGACAAGGTTTCCCAAATGATATTACCATAGTTTTAATTTCAGTAGAATAGCTATATCTGATATATCTTAAAATAGCTTTCTTTTTAGCTTCTCATGTCTCCATGATAACATTCCCCTTTCAATATAACTTGCCTCAAAAGGTGGGTATTAACACTCCTTCACATAATCAAATATTTCTATTAGAAATAATTTATCTATCAATTCACAACACTCTTGTCAGCTTTATCAACACATTCTTAGCAGATCCATTGTGGAAGAATATTTATCCTCGGCACACTTCTTAACTTTCTTTTACAGCCTTATCAACACATTCTTAATTCCAAATCCATTTTGAAAGAATATTCATCATCAGCATAATTCTTAACATTCTTGACAGCCTTATCATCACATTCCTAACAGATCCCTTTTGGAAGAATGTTGATTCTCATCACACTTCTTAACATTCTTCACAGCCTTATCAACACATTCCCAACAGATCCCTTTTGGAAGAATGTTTATCCTCATCACACTTCTTAACATTCTTGACAGCCTTTTCAACACATTCCCAAAAGATCCCTTTTGGAAGAATGTTTCTCCTCAGCAAACTTCTTAATACCAGAGACCACTTTTGAAAGGACAATCTGCCACTTGAAATGTAGGAAGGGTATGTCAATTTCAAGGTGTTATTTACTAATCTAATTATTCTTGGATATGCATAAAAATTGTATGGTGGGTTGCTGGATAATTGTCGATTATTTTACGACTATAAAATTAAAATTCTGACCCCAAAAAAACTTTTTGAAGGGAAATAAAATCGAAAAAAAAATGTAAAACAATATAATATTTTACCTGAAAAAATTTGATGATATTCAATCAAAAAAGAAGTAAACAAAATTTTCCGACAAATAAACATCTAGATGAATCATTACTCTGTGATAGTTCCTTAGTACGTAGTAATTTTGAAAGAAATGGGAAAAAAACGAAAAAGTGGCAATCGCAGAAAAATCGAACACATACCTATATATACGCCATATCTGGCTAAAAATGAAGATAGGCATGGGTAGCCAGATCATCTAGAAACACTTTCCAACACTATGAAAATACAAGTTTTGCGACACTACTTGCCAATTCCTTACGGTAACATGACTAAGCAAAAAAATGCAAAACAAGTAAAAAGGGGCACTCGCGGAAAAATGGCCAACATTCTAATATATGGCATTTCAGAAAAAAAAAAATTTCAGCCACGTACCAGGCGAACCATCAAGGCACATTTTCCGACAAATAAACATCTAAATGAATCATTACTCTGTGATAGTTCCTTAGTACGTTGTAATTTTGAAAGAAATGGGAAAAAACGAAAAAATGGCAATCACCGGAAAATCGAACACATACCTATATATACGCCATATCTGGCTAAAAAAAAATATAGGCATGGGTAGCCAGATCATCTAGAAACACTTTCCAACACTATAAAAATATAAGTTTTGCGACACTACTTGCCAATTCCTTACGGTAGCATGACTAAGCAAAAAAATGCAAAATAAATAAAAAGGGGCACTCGCGGAAAAATGGCTAACATTCTAATATACGGTATTTCAGAAGAAAAAAAAATCAGCCACGTGCTAGGCAAACCAACAAGGCACATTTTCCGACAAATAAACATCTAAATGAATCATTACTCTGTGATAGTTCCTTAGTACGTAGTAATTTTGAAAGAAATGGGAAAAAACGAAAAAATGGCAATCACAGGAAAATCGAACACATACCTATATATACGCTATATCTGGCTAAAAAAAAAGATAGGCATGGGTAGCCAGATCATCTAGAAACACTTTCCAACACTATAAAAATATAAGTTTTGCGACACTTCTTACCAATTCCTTACGGTAACATGACTAAGTAAAAAAAATGCAAAACAAATAAAAAGGGGCACTCGCGGAAAAATGGCCAACATTTTATTATACGCATTTCAGAAAAAAAATTTCAGCCACGTGCTAGGCAAACCATCAAGGCACATTTTCCGACAAATAAACATCTAAATGAATCATTACTCTATGATAGTTCCTTAGTACGTAGTAATTTTGAAAGAAATGGGGAAAAACGAAAAAATGGCAATCACAGGAAAATCGAACACATACCTATATATACGCTATATCTGGCTAAAAAAAAAAAAGATAGGCATGGGTAGCCAGATCATCTAGAAACACTTTCCAACACTATAAAATTATAAGTTTTGCGACACTACTTGCCAATTCCTTACGGTAACATGACTAAGCAAAAAAATGCAAAACAAATAAAAAGGGGCACTCGCGGAAAAATGCCCAACATTCTAATATACGGCATCTCAGATAAAAAAAAAGACATGCACGTGTTAGCCCAACCATCAAGGCACACTTTCTAACACATAAACATGAAAAAAAAAATCAATAATATACGGTAATTCTTTACTACGTAGTAAATTTTTACAAATATTGAAAAAAAAAAAAAAACAGAAATTGGCAACCGCAGTTAAATACCCCATATACCAATAACTACGTCGTATCTGACAAAAACAAAGTCACGCATGGGTAGCCAGATCATCTAGACACACTTTCCAACACTAAAAAAAGCAAAAGTTTTACGACACTATTTGGCAATATCTTACGGAAAAATGACTTGGCAAAAAAATAAAAAAAAAAATGAAAAAGGGGCACTCGCGGTAAAATGGTCCTCGTGGTGATGAACGACATTTTAACTAAACAAAAAAAATCATGCACATGGTAGCCAAACAATCCACCAAGACTTTCCACAACTGATAACCTATACAAGTTGCACCATTCTACGACAATTTCATAATAATTATGCAAATTACCTTAGAAGGGTAAACTCGGTCGCGCTCGACCCCGGCGCGTCTCAGAAATCGGGGAAGGAGTACAGCTACAGCAATGCACATCTGGACACTACTAGAGCGTGTAGGCAAGACACCTACTGCAGGTCGATCACCCACAAATTCAGTCACGGGGGTGAGTCAGGTGAGAAAAACCTCTTTTTTTTTGACGATCGGGGTCGCGGACGACCCACCGTACCGTTCCAGGGTCTGTAGCACTAGACAAGGTTTCCCAAATGATATTACCATAGTTTTAATTTCAGTAGAATAGCTATATCTGATATATCTTAAAATAGCTTTCTTTTTAGCTTCTCATGTCTCCATGATAACATTCCCCTTTCAATATAACTTGCCTCAAAAGGTGGGTATTAACACTCCTTCACATAATCAAATATTTCTATTAGAAATAATTTATCTATCAATTCACAACACTCTTGTCAGCTTTATCAACACATTCTTAGCAGATCCATTGTGGAAGAATATTTATCCTCGGCACACTTCTTAACTTTCTTTTACAGCCTTATCAACACATTCTTAATTCCAAATCCATTTTGAAAGAATATTCATCATCAGCATAATTCTTAACATTCTTGACAGCCTTATCATCACATTCCTAACAGATCCCTTTTGGAAGAATGTTGATTCTCATCACACTTCTTAACATTCTTCACAGCCTTATCAACACATTCCCAACAGATCCCTTTTGGAAGAATGTTTATCCTCATCACACTTCTTAACATTCTTGACAGCCTTTTCAACACATTCCCAAAAGATCCCTTTTGGAAGAATGTTTCTCCTCAGCAAACTTCTTAATACCAGAGACCACTTTTGAAAGGACAATTTTCGATACATCTTATTCAGTTCTTGAAACTTTACACCAGATCGGAAGCCTCAGTCGGGCATCAACCCAGAAGATGCAGACCAAAGTTTCCCCCAACTTTGCGAACCAACATGATTTTGCTGATGGAGGGAGACCTCGATTTAATGTTTACTTTAGAACAACGTTACTTCGAGTTTATGTGTTATTGGACTGGCCTGACAGAGAGAGAGAGAGAGAGAGAGAGAGAGAGAGAGAGAGAGAGAGAGAGAGAGAGAGAGAGAGGAGAGAGAGAGAGAGAGAGAGAGAAACCCAGGATTTGGTGCTCAATTTACTAACTATTTCTTCATATTATGTAAACAATAGAATCGTGAACGATCTA
>NC_090736.1:18426188-18431188 GCF_036898095.1 Palaemon carinicauda | reverse complement strand
TCTTTCAACTTCATTACATTTTATGAATCTAAATACCAATAACATCTAAAAGAAATTTCTTAGTATCTCTTGATTTTATGAGGTATATGAAATAAAGTCAAGTTCGTTTTCTTTCATCGAAGTTTTCTAATTGTCTCAACTAATGAACAACTGACATCTGTGAAACTGTTGAAAAAGAGCACCTTAGACATGATGTTTATCCCCTATCATCTCAAAATTGTTGTTGGCAACTTATGCTATTCAGAGTTAACAAATACAACCCAATCTTCATATCGGCATGGGAAAATTTTAAAAAAATCAATAATAGTGCATTGCCAAACGGGGTTCTGTCTAAAGCAATAATATTTTGTGTACTATTAATTTGTGATTGCTTATGGAGTATCCCCATTGGTAATTCATTTGTTCCGTGTATATAGTATACATGGTAGGAGAGACCTACTTGCATACAGGGGTAGGTTGATACAACGTCAATATCTTCATCATGTGGCAATAGTAGGCGCCGAGGTTCTAGGGACGTTTAGGCGTCAGTATCAGCTTTATATATATATATATATATATATATATATATATATATATATATATATATATATATATATATATATAATATATATATATATATATATAATTATTTTTGGATACCCTGAGTAAATCTTCTGCCCTTACGTATAATGTTAATAGACCTTAATGGAACTGATGTTTATAAAGCTACATGTGATTTCTTGAAACATCTGTCTTTAAGCTTCATTTATGATTGGAATTAATTTTCCCATAATTGAAACAAATAGGAAAATTAAGGAGAATAATTCGCTCGGCGCTTGCTGTTGCAATCGGTAACATGCCAGGCATGATATTCTGTCGCAGAAACCACAGAAATGTGTAATGAAACCAAAGCAAATAATAAATGCCCGTTATAGCCTACAGGAGTTTGCAGAGGCTACATGATGCCTACCTCCAAATCTCCTCCTGAAGACCCAACTCCTCAGCAAATAAGCCTTGAGAATATAATCCAGACACTTACAAGCACAAACAAGGATGGTTTAGATAGGCATTAAATCCACCAATCACCTCCTTCTATAAAGACAGAACAAAGACCTACAGGTGATATCATAGCCCCAGAGGAGCTGAGACCATTTAAAAAGGGTGGCTAAAGACAGACTCAGAGATGCAGCAAAAGGCAACGCCACACAGCAACACTAACAGTCACAGCTGAGAAAATGGAACTACAGCAGCGCATTGATGATGCACAAGGAAAAATGCTCAAAAGTAAAACATGTAAAAGAAATATGAACAAGCAAGGTTCCCGAAGTCTGGTGGAAATAAGAACAGAAAGACCATTAAAGATTATTAGGGTCTTGCATGAGGTCGGTGTCAATGACCTTAGATGTCAGGATGCCTGAAAACTTTAAATCATTCATTGCATGAGGTGGAGAAGGGTCAAATTCCATCTCAGGAGAACAATTGGTGAACTGCATCAACTGCAGATATCGAGCCCATGAAAGTTGCATAAATAAAAGTGCTCATTTTGTTTGATTTGTGTCAAAAGAAACGTTGAATGATTTCTTTTGGATTTTAAAGGATAAGATTCTTTTTATCCTGTAATAATGTACCCCATGGTCTGTAACAAATTACCCAGCACATGGGGAAAGTTGTATACGTAAAGGTTTTCAGCTATTTTCTGTTACATACCAGAAACTAAAAAATATATAACCTTTTTGTTATGTGGTTATGATTACACATATAATTAACTTTCACAGCATAAATTTCTGTATGTTTCCTTCATTAGATATTGAAATAGAGGTAAAAATAGTAAACTTGCAACTAGCCCTGGTCTCCCCTATATACTTTTCCAGAATAGAGTTCCTAGATTAAACTTCCTCTTATGAGAGATATTCCAATCCAGTTACAATCTGATCTTGGCTGAAATCCCTTATAGGGTTGTGGTGGCCTATTGGAAACGTCCCTGTGTGGCAGGACAGGATATCGAGTCACGCTGAAACTTTATAGTTTCTTGTGGTGTCTGCAACCTCTCCATCCTTGTTAACTAAGGATAAGGGACTTGGAGAAGTCTAGTATATCTGCTGAGTCATCAGCAGCCATTGCCTGGCCCTCCCTGGTCTTAGCTGTGGTGGAGCGGAGGCTTGAACGCTGATTAAATGGATATATGGTCAGTCACTAAGGCATTGTCCTGCGAATAAGGACAATACCACTATCGCTTGCCTCTGCCATTCATGAACGATCTTTAAACGTTTAAGTCCGACTCGTGTGATCATCACAGGCCAAATCAGGACAAGCTTTTGCATTATCTATTTGAAAATGAAGAATGGAAAGCATATGAAAGTCTGTGTGAATGAGTAACCGACTTTTACTTGCATAGATAGAGTGTCATTTAATAACAATGATACACAAGACTTTTAATGCTATTAAATTTTACCATTCTTTAATTCCATCCTTAATCTCTGCCTTGGAGTCCCTCCTTCTTATCAATTTTCTTATCTCTGTGTAGTTTCTATCCATACATTGACAATAACAATACTACTACTAATAAAAATGTGTGTGTCTGAGAGAGAGAGAGAGAGAGAGAGAGAGAGAGAGAGAGAGAGAGAGAGAGAGAGAGATCTTTCATATTATACCAACAGCATGCTATCAGTAAGAGATATTTTCAGGAACTTTGAATAAAAAACTTAGATCGTGTTTGCTCGTCGACAGAATAGCTCCCCAAGGAAATAAGTTATTAATGTAACTTTAGACGCTGTGGGACCAATAGCCATAAAAGATTAAACTGCAACTTCTATAATAAAGCATATACTTGCATACATGCACTTATGAAAGGGTTCTTCGCTCGCATATATCCACGCACACGCATACATACACATTATATATATATATATATATATATATATATATATATATATATATATATATATATATATATATATATATGTGTGTGTGTGTGTGTGTGTGTGTATATATATATATATATATATATATATATATATATATATATATATATATATATATATATATATATATATATATGTGTGTGTGTGTGTGTGTGTGTATGTATGTATAAAGTGTAACCATACCATTTTCGGTATAAAACAGAGATAGCCTAAGGCTAGTGAACAATAAATTTACAATTCCGTCATCTACTGTAGGCCAGCGTTTTTCAAACTATGATTCCCAACCCTTCGGTGGGTCACCTGAAAAATAAAATGGGTCGTGACAAGAAAAATTAAGGAGATAAAAAATACGCAAATAAGAGCAAAGTGAAGAATATAAAGGCCTTTAGATATAGCATAGCACTCATAAATCATCGCTAGGTTTTCTTTTACTAATCAAACACAATAGTACAGCATATAATGAATGCATTACACAAATACAAAATTAATGTTATTGCAGGCAAAACAATTTCAGGGTTTTGCCTCACACTAGAGGATAATTTCTCTCTCTCTCTCTCTCTCTCTCTCTCTCTCTCTCTCTCTCTCTCTCTCTCTCTCTCTCTCTCTCTCTCTCTCTCTCTCTCTCTCTCTTTCATTGCGGGTATGGCAAGGAAGACTTGAAGATGATCATCATGCCTATTATATTTTTGAAACATTATTACAACACATTATTAAGAATGTTGTCGACAACAACATATTAACAGAGTTAAAACTCGAGATTTTGTCATATCTTACTTTGTCTCAAATCTTTAATAATTATTTTCCTGAATTAAATTTTAACCATTTAAGGAAAGACTTTGGATGACAAATCTATTTGATTTCCAAAGTCCTGAATCAATAATTACTTGGTAAAAACGCTATTCTATTACTATTACTTTTAACAATTACCTACATGTGTGAACTGGGATTTTTCACATTACCTTAATTAAAGGCATAAGACAGAAACAGGCTCAAAACCTCACTTGATATGCATGTAGCATTGTCCTCTTGTGTTCCATATTGAAACAGCCATTATGAACAAACAAAGAGTATCCATCTCAATGGATGTTTTTCCATTTCAATGATATTGTGTACTTTACCTTTGTGTTGGAAGCTGACCATGGCCTAGATTCTAGGCCATGGTCAGTTTCTCTCTCCCTATTGGTTTCTATATGCTGTAAGCATGTTCTGAGACAGTATGTAACGTCCCCAAATAAGGTTTAACGTCTCGGCTTTTTTTTTTTTTTTTTTTTTTTTTTTTATTGACCTTTTTGACAGTATCACTGTTCTTGCCCTGATGAGAGAGAGAGAGAGAGAGAGAGAGAGAGAGAGAGAGAGAGAGAGAGAGACTACCATTTGCATATCTACCCAATAAATAATGAAAGACACACTTTTTAATTTGTCTTGCTAAGCTACAAACCTAGTTGCAAAAGCAAGATGCTATAACCCCAAAGAACTAACAGGGAAAAAAGCCCCGTGATGAAAGGAATTAAGGATATAAATATAGTATTTTACAAACAGTAACACCATCAAACCAAATCTTTTATTTATGAATTATAAATACTTTTAAATACAAGAGGAAGAGAAATAAGAATTAAAAGTGTGTCCGAGTGTATCATCAAGCACGATATCTCCACCCAAGGCCAATGTTTTCCCGTCTCCACCCAAAGATAGCGGAAGACTATGGTTCAGAGGCTATGGTACCATCCGAGAAAGAAACAATGGTTTGACTTTGAAGAGTCCTTCTCCTAGAAGAGCTGCTTACCAGAGCCAATGAGTCCCTTCTTCCTTTTACCAACAGGAAAGCAGCCACTGAACAATTACAGTACAGTAGTTAACCACTTGAGGGAAGAGGACTTGTTTGGTAATCCTCAGTGTTGTCGGGTGTATGAGGACAGAGGAAAATCTGTAAAGAATAGGTCTGACTATTTGGTGTATGTGTCGGCAAGGGGTTTGACTATTTGGTGTATGTGTCGGCAAGGGGTAAATGAGCCATAACCAAAGAGAATGATGCAATGTAGTACTGTCTGGCCAGTTAAAGGACTCAACAACTCTTGCGGTAGCATCTCAACGGATGGCTCT
>NC_090736.1:18418704-18425688 GCF_036898095.1 Palaemon carinicauda | reverse complement strand
GGTGACGTAGACCAGGGATCCCAATAAAAACCTTCAGCCTAAGACAGGCATGTCGGACAAATAAAAATTGTAGAAACCTTCCCAGGTGAGTGAGGTATCTGTGTGTGTCTCTCTGACACTGTCGGACGGCCGGGCTGCCTGCCTGCTCGTCGCCGTTTTTGCTCGAGTAAAGCATATGGAAGGAGGAGGAGTTAGCAAACTGCCCATCTTTAAAGACTGGACGGCAGGGAAGACAGTTTGAAGGTACCAAGAGTAGGGCAATTGAAATACCAAGTTCTTAATAATTACTAGTCTTTCCTGTCGCCATGTGAGAATATGAAAT
The DNA here is from genome assembly GCF_036898095.1 of Palaemon carinicauda. Lineage (NCBI taxonomy): Eukaryota > Metazoa > Arthropoda > Malacostraca > Decapoda > Palaemonidae > Palaemon > Palaemon carinicauda. Next base: position 18,425,366 of record NC_090736.1, on the reverse strand, counting down.
GCCTTGTACATAAGTAGCAAATTTGGAATTTGGTTAAGTTTCACTGTAGAGAGAGAGAGAGAGAGAGAGAGAGAGAGAGAGAGAGAGAGAGAGGGTGGAGGGGGGTAAAGGGGGGGGGGGCATGAAGGGTGTGGATGGATTCGTCAAAATTTTGTATTCTCAGATTGACCTACTATGGGATTCAGGGCCTCTGTAACACGGTTTTTTGGACTTTGCTCCTTATCAAAGCATCGGATGTAGCTGAAAGTTCACATATGTATATTTTACAACCACACACAAATTTTGTCAGCATTATCAATAACCTAAACCCGATAGTTTTAATTTTTATAGAGTAAAAATTATCTAGCCGACGCCATGGCCAATGATAATGAGCCAAGAGTCGAAAATATTCATTACGTAAGCAATGTAAACACCTTTTGACAAAATTTTGCCCCGCCCATCCACCAGACACCCATTCACCTTGTTCGCTCTGAACCCCATAACAGTCAAGAATGGCTAACAGGATTTGGAATTGCCCCTGTGGTTGCAAAACTGCATTTGTCTTACGACTTGCAACTTTATATAGTCAATAGAAAGCCCGTGGCCATATTTACTATAGCCTGAATAGGTAATTATTAAGTTTCTAGTTTAAATCCAATGTTTATGGTCTGATTTGTATTTAGCGTAACATGATTATAATACTTGTAATGTCATTCAAGCTTTGGAACATTTCCACTAACTATTCACTATGCCACCAATAGAGAGAGAGAGAGAGAGAGAGAGAGAGAGAGAGAGAGAGAGAGAGAGAGATTGTATGTAAACAGTCTTTATATAACTATTTTTGTTAAAATGAGAATTTAGTGCTAAACTCTCCATCAGACCAACGGATCATCCGATATAATTATTTTTTCTTCTTCTTAGGCCGTATGACCGTGTTGGCTATGTTTTGGGCATGACTGCATTTTGTAAATAAATCATGAATAGTTTTAGGAGTTTTATTTGTACATCTAATGGGAGTTTATAGAAGTAAAGTGAACATAATTAATTTATCCTTTAAAATAATTACTACATGTAGCAAAACAAATAGTAGTAAAGATGATAATGAAATGAAGGAATGATACCATACTTTATCTTTAGCTTCAACATCAGCAATAACATACCCAGTTGCCCTAATTTGTCAGCTTAATGAAATAACCTATCATCTAATGTTAAACTTAATTTCTGAGGAGGCCATGGATTATTGCACAGTGAAAAAACATGACAAAGACTCTATGAATGGCGGAACGATACATAAATGTGGGTGGGGTATCTGTGCTAGCGTAGTGCCGCAACAGTAGTATACATGAATTAAACATTTAGACCAACTGCTGGGATCCTTGAGGATCATTTAGGACTTCTTACAACTACTCGAGAATTGAGTTTTTTATAGCCAGAATTTAAATTTTCTGATCCAACAATGCTCATGATAGCCTTCAGTGTTATCCTGAATTATAACGAGGCCAAAGTGGGGTGGAGCCTCATGAAGTCATCATTCTGACGATGATTATTGGTGAAGGTTTGAAGCCAAAATACGGTACCGGCTATTTTTTTTTACAGTAAATAGGTAGGTAGATAGACAATAAATAAAAATTGCTTGACATTGGATATAGCAGTTATCAAATCAAGCTTGTCTACTACGTTTTTGAAAATTACCAACTATTCTCTACACCTTGTCAATCTGATTGTGACCTATAAAGTAGACTGTAATTTCTTAGGAAACTTATTTTGGGAGTTAGACTAATAATCGAAGTGATTTTGTATTTATTAACATATTTTGTTGGTTTGTTCATTATGACAATTATCAGTGGAGAGGTTTCAGAGTTCATAAAGGTGTACTGCTTTGCTTTTATTTAAACTTTTGTGTCATTGTTGGCAGAGGTATAGCCTTCGTTACGTATAGCCAATCATCGATCGAGAAAGAGGGAAGAAATGCCGTCATAAGTTACGTAACGAGTGCGTTCGAAACCTTTTCTCTGAGTAAGTTGGCCCGTCTTCAAAAATCGTCACTTTTACTTAATAAAGTACCAAATTTATTCAACCTACGTAATGCGGAATATAGTCAAAATTTGTGTGTAGATATAATGTGCATTCTGAATAAGCGTTATATTTATGAAATTCATAGAAAAAAAGTTATTGCGAAAAAAACGTGTTACAGAGGCCCTGAATCTCATAGTAAGTAGTAAATTTGGAATTTGGTTAAGTTTCACTGTAGAGAGAGAGAGAGAGAGAGAGAGAGAGAGAGAGAGAGAGGGGAGGGGGGCCATTAAGGGTGTGGATGGATTCGTCGAAATCTTGTATTCTCAGATTGACCTAAGTAGTACATTTGGAATTTAGTTAAGTTTCACTGTAGAGAGAGAGAGAGAGAGAGAGAGAAGAGAGAGAGAGAGAGAGAGAGAGGAGGGGGGGGGGGCATTAAGGGTGTGGAGGGATTCGTCGAAATCTTGTATTCTCAGATTGACCAAAGTAGTAAATTTGGAATTTGGTCAAGTTTCACTGTTGAGAGAGAGAGAGAGAGAGAGAGAGAGAGAGAGAGAGAGAGAGAGAGAGGAGGGGGGGGGGCATTAAGGGTGTGGAGGGATTCGTCGAAATCTTGTATTCTCAGATTGACCAAAGTAGTAAATTTGGAATTTGGTCAAGTTTCACTGTTGAGAGAGAGAGAGAGAGAGAGAGAGAGAGAGAGAGAGAGATGGAGAGAATTAAAACGAGGAAGGCCAGAGAGCTCATCCTAACTCATTTCAGCCTTGGGAAGAATAATGAGGTAAAACCAGCATCCGGTAACGTGTGTTGCCCCGCGAAAAGTTCATTACTAACTAATCCTTTAATTAGTCGTTGCAGTTCATGAATCAGCGTCTCAGAAAAAGGAAAAAGAAAAAAAAGAATTAAAAGAAAAAAAAAGGTTTGTTTTGTGTTCTTTTGCGGTGGATTTCTCGTCTCTCTCAAACTGGTATTATTATTTTTTTTTTTTTACTTTTTCTCCAGACATTTACTTGATTGTAATGGAAGGATGATCTAAGTAAAAAAAAGGCGTTCTGAAGAAAACACTTACGAACAAGCACAGTGCCTCGCTTGTAAGGAAATGCATTAATATATGTTTCAATAATTGCATTCCAATAAACACATGCACTTATCTTACCATCATTATCATTACTATTATTTTCAGCTAGGCTACAACCCTAGTTTGAAAAGCAGAATGCTATAAGCCCAAGGGGTCCAACAAGGAAAAATAGCCCAGTGAAGAAAGGAAACAAGAAAATAAATAAATGAATGAACAGTCGAAATAAAATATTTTAAGAAGAGCAACAACATTTATTTATTTCTCATATATAAACTATAAAAACTTAAGAAAAAAAACAAGAGGAAGGAAAATAAGATAGAATCCTGTGCCCGAGGGTACCCTCAAGCAAGAAAACTCTACCCCAAGACAGTGGAAGACCATGGTACAGATGCTATAGCAACACCCAAGACTAGATAATAATGGTTTTTATTTTGAAGTGTCCTTCTCTAAGAAGGGTAGAGAACTAACGAGTCTCTTCTACTCTTACCAAGGGGAAAGTAGCCACTGAACAATTACAGTGCAGTAGTTAACCCCTTGCGCGAAGAAGAATTCTTTGGTAATCTTATCGTCATGTGTATGAGGACAGAGGAGGATGTGGATATAGGCCAGGCTATTCGGTGTATTTGTAAGTAAAGAAAAAATGAGCCGTAACCAGTAAGAGGGATCCAACGCAGTACTGTCGGCCTATTCAAAAAACCCAATAACTCTTTAGCGGTAGAGAGAGTAAAAACATTAACAAATCCCAACTTTGTGAAGGCAAAACACGAAAATAAGGTTGAAGAATTTCAATTTCCCAAATGATGGAGGAAATAACGAAATATTTCTTTTATGTGGTAACATTTTATATTGCCATTACTCTCCCTAAGATACAGGATCGGTTGCCAAGATGCGTCTTCTCTTGACCTTCTACCACTAATAGGTTTTACACAAGCCCTCTTCACCCCATTCCCTTCCCTCACCCATCCTTACTACATATCCATACCATCTCTAACTGGACTTCCTTAATTTGCCAGTAATCTTTAGCATAACTTGTAATATTTTAATTCGTCTGCCTATCACACAGGGAGATCCACAAAGTTTGGAAATGGTCGATGCAAGAAATAGGATTATTTATAATATGATTTACTTCTCAATGAATATTACTGAATGGAATATAACCAATTAGATATATAAATATCTAAATTAGAAAAAAATGTTAATGCTTTCAATTGATTCTATGATAAGACTTACATCAACAACAACAACAAATCCAGCCGTTTCTGGTCCACTTCAGAGCAAACGCCCCAGACATGTCAATTCATGTCTGGGGTTTGGCCAGTTTCCATCACCATGCTGGCCCGTGCTCACAGCAAACCAACATAGTATGGGTGGCCCTGACTAGTATAGAGTTTGCTGATCATGACGATACGCACACCCTTTCACCACGTTAAGGTTACCCCACCAAGAAAAACATAGGAACAAGGAAATAGACAATGAAAATTAATACATTTGATTATATTTTGAATAGTTCTACTCTGAAATAGTACTGCTGTAAGGGTAAAACATATAATAAAAAAAACTCCTGGTCAAAGTTTGAATTACATTTCTTTGACGATGGTGGTTTAACTAATTTCGCTTATGACCTGTTGACAACCAAAATTAATTATAGCTTTTGGTACCATCAAATCTTATCGAAAAACACCTGTTACCTCTTGATTAAAGGAAGTAATTAAAAGTTTAATCCTAGCGTTTCATACGTAATATCCCATTTCGCCTAAAATTATCCCACTGACAACGAACAAGTTTCGCAACTGGAAAACCAAGGGGAAATGAACACGCTGTGATGAGGCTCCACTTTTTTTTTTTTTTTTTTTTTTTTTTTTGAGACTTCAAAGTTAATTACTTTCGCCTCAAATACAAAACTTTTTAACTCACGGTTACAAATTCGTTTTTCGTTTAACTGGAGCTTAGTCGTCGGAAACTTTCTCAAATACCTCAATGGTCTCTCTCTCTCTCTCTCTCTCTCTCTCTCTCTCTCTCTCTCTGGCTTTTAATAGACTATTCATGTTAACTTACTACAATGGTCTCTCTCTCTCTCTCTCTCTCTCTCTCTCTCTCTCTCTCTCTGACTTTTAATAGACCTCTGATGTTAACTTGTGACTAACTTAAAAGGAACGTCCTAGAATGCCATAATGTGTGTTCTCATTCTTTATATTAGCCGAATATCTTAGGGATGAAACGTGGTACATAGAATAAAAGGAATTAGTGACAGGAATGATTATGGAAAGAATAAAATCCAGGAAGGAGCAATTTGGTATTCACCATGAAAATAAATCACGTAGTTTTGCACTTAAAAATTTGAAAATGAAAAATAAATTCACTATTTGTTATTTACAGAATAAAATTCCGTAATTACACACCATGACATTTTAAATAAACATGTATTATTTACTGTGCATCATAAAATATATATTTTTTCTAAAATAAAATTCATAGGTTAAGTAAAATTTGGAAATCAAATTGCCTAAAATTACATAAAAATCAGGCTAAATATCAGTTTAGTGAGGTCGGTGTTACTCTATGGACATGAGTCGTGGTATGACAATGAAACAATATCCAACAGATTTTGTTGATTTGAAACCAAACAACTCAGGAGAATATTGGGAGTTAAATAGCAGGATAAAATTAGAAATGAAACTATAAGAGAGATTACCCGAGTGTCATTTGTAGATGAGATCATGGTGAGGGATAGATGAAGATGACTTGTTCATGCTCTTCGCACTCACCAAGGGAGATTAGTTGAAAACTTTCAACTGGGCTCCACAAGGCACTAGAAGAGTTGGAAGACCCAAGCCTACATGGGTGAGGACTATGAAGCGTGAAGTTAGGAGATGATGAATGGAAAAGTATTGAATTAAAAACTCAAGATAGAGACGACTGGCGAAATTTAACTGGGGCCCTTTACGTCAATAAGCGCAGGAGGAGATGATGATGATGATGATGATGTATATATTTTTACTGTATGGATGAATTTTGTAGGCAAAGCAAAAGGTGTGTAAAAATAACAGGATGAAGAACATTAAAAATGAATTTGATCGACAGAATGTTTCAATGTAACCAATTGGTAAGAACTATAAATTCTAGAACAAAAAATCCAGTAAAAAGCAACAGTTGAATTAAAATTAAAATCAAAATAATAATGAAAATATAAAGCGACGTTATTTGCTCAATATATCAGTTTTCGTTTCTATTTGATCAAACTTATCTCTTATCAAATTAAAAACTTATTTTCTTTGCAAGTTTCATTCATTAAATATCAAAAGATACACTTCAAGAGCAAACACAGCCGTGGCAATCCTCTGTGTATGTTGAATTATATATTAGTAAATAGTCCTGATTAATCAAAGATGAAAATTTGAAATACTAGTAAGGCAACATTTGTCAAACAAATCCAGCATATTTTACTCCGTCTCCCTCGCTCATGCAACTATGGACTGACCTATATTAATCTTTTCCCCGATAGATTTAAAAGAAATCATTCTGCAAAAATTGTCAAATGATGTCCTGTAGGCATATATCATATATTATATATTAAAGGTATTTCCATACC
>NC_090736.1:18396204-18406204 GCF_036898095.1 Palaemon carinicauda | reverse complement strand
AAATATTTGTTCCTGGAAACGTATGTGAAAATGCGTTTTCCGCTGCTTTTTCTAAGTCTATTATCATATCTTTTGGCTCCTCGTTATTCACCAATTCTTTCACTTTTTGGAAAAGGCGCTCATACGTATTTTTGAGACTTATCAGGTAAGAGAGCAAAGAATCTTGGAGCACTGAAGTTCTTAATTTGTATATTCAAGACATATAATTGGAAAAATATAACAGGACTGCCTCTTAAAAGTTCCATCTGCGTGAATGATGGGGTTAAACTAGACTAAAAAGTCTGGAATAAACTAATAAAGTCGTTTTGTTTATATTTTTTTTTAAACTAAGGGAATAACCAAACTAATCGTTTAGTATCAAAATAGTTAGGTGGATTGTTTATGCTATTTGTAAACAACTAGTGAATAACTAAACAAAGTAGTTAGGTATTTAGGTAATATCATATATAAATAATTCATAATAAGTAATATAGAAATATCATATTTTTCTGATTTAGACATTTAAAAAAATGACAAGCCTGGTACCGAATTGTCCTGGTACCGAATTGTCCTTAGTACCGAATTGTCCGGGACCGAATTGTCCGGGACCGAACCAGTGCGGATTAAGGCTCTTGTGGCCCTAAGGCAAATTCAAGATTTTTTTAAAATATGGCCTGAACTAATGATAAAATGTATATTATTGTACAATAATAATAGATATGTCCATTAGTAAACATTTATTTCTAAACAAAACCTTATCAATTTTACATATGTTAAGGCAAGGTACTACTACATACATGTGTTTTTGTATACATTAAATTTTCACTTTTCTTGCTTTGACAGTAGCAAACTCATCAATCATAGAACTGATGTCAGTTTCGGATAGCAAATCTTTTTCAATGCACAGAAGTGCCAACACACCAAGGCTGTGCTGACTCATTGTGGATCGCTTTACATCCTTAATTCGAGTGAGCTGAGAAAATGACCGTTCACCAAAGCAATTAGTAGCCATCAGTGACAAGTAAATTCGCAAAGCCACTTTAGTGTTTGGAAATGCAGTTGAAATAACAGTTTTGTGCATTAATTTGAACATATGTTGAGCAATACCTGTTGACGCTTCTTTGCTACATTTTTTCTATGTCTGTTCTTTATACCAACAGATAAACTGACAGAATTCTAAATAGAAGTCAGAGGAAAGATCACTTGCATACACACCAACAAGTCTTTCAATTGCAGCCACAATATCATCATCAGACATTGATTCAAACTCAGCCAGAACACCAAACCGCTGTTGCATGATTGAATATGCTTCAATGCGTTTTTTTTCAAAGCACTGTTCAGTTGATCGATGATGACTTTTTTTGTTGAGATTTTATATATTAACCAATTTGAATAAATTATTTTCAAATTGGAGCAGGGACACTTTCTATAGTCACTAGTCTGACTATAGGTGAGGTGTGTGTGTGTTTGTGTGTGTGTGTGTGTGTGTGTGTGTGTGGGTGTGTGTGTGTGTGTGTGTGTCAAGATATACGACAAGTAATTGAATGTAAATGAATGTCCCGAGGGAATGTCACCAAATCAAGCAGATTGAAAACCTGATTGTAAAGTAGTACTTGAGCTAGCACCTTTGATTTTCAAATGTTACGTTTCGAGGAGTATTTACTCTTATCATCAGATCTTTTAAACACAAGAAGTAATATAAAACACACGGGTTCTTACCTCTAAGCAGGAGATCTGGCGAATGACGATTAAAACACAGTGAACCCAACATACATAGCCTACAGACAGACTGATAAACTGGTTTCTTGGTCATTAAAAATAAAAAAAATAAAAAAATCCTTAAAACTCTTATTTTATATGTAACTGAATATACTGTGTCTAAACAAATGAGAAAACTTTAATAGAACAGCGAGGGACATTTCTGTAACAAAAATATAAGCAAAAGTATCCATGAATCACTTGACAAAAAACTTGTCTCAAGTAAAACCTCGAAGCCAGAATGAATGATCTATTATATCATTCATTCAGTGGAAAGTTTCTTTCTACCTAGATCAGATCTAGGAAGAAAGAAACTTTTCACTGGTTTATATATAATGGAACATAACGTGAGAAAATTGAGAAAATATTAATAGAATAATGAGGAACACTTCTTCAACAAAAATATGAGCAAAAAGTTTCGATGAATCGTTTGGCAAAAACATGTGCCGAACAAAAATTCGAAGCAAAAATTAACTATTTGAGGCAGAAACTAAACCTGTCAGCACTCCGAGTTCACACATGATGGGCCATAACCGTTCACGGTTCTCTATGAGTTTCTGCCACCAACAGTACACACGGACAAGGACATACATGTAGAATATGTAAACAACGTCAAAAGAAATATCTGTTGTTATGATGATTACGAAACTTAAGAATTTTTTTTTTTTTTTTACAGCCAAAGCACTTAAAACATAGTAAAACAACTTCAGACCTTTCACAACATGGCTAATTACCGATAACTGACAGGTAATATTTTTCTCTTAGTCATAATCAAAATGTTTTTGGACTACCAGAAATGGCCTGGATTTTTTTGTGGCCCTAGGGTATGTGCCTAGTTTGCCTTATGGTTAATCCGCCACTGGACCGAACTGTCCGATATTATAGTCTTTGGGCGGTTCCACCTTGTGGCTGAGTGGTATGGTCACTGGCATACAGATATCCTGGACGAGGGTTCTAATCCCCGCCGGTCCGATATCATAGTCTTTGGGCGGTTGCGCCTGGGGCTCTGATCCCGAGGTCGTTAAGAGAATCCAGACTTTAATGTATTAATATATATGGCTTATTTGAAATATGAAAGAAACACGTTTTAAATGTGCAAAAATTTATCATATATATATATATATATATATATACATACACACACACACACACACACACACATATATATATATATATATATATATGTGTGTGTGTGTGTGTGTGTGTGCCGTGTGTGCGAGTGTATGTATGTGCATTCACGCATGTATACGGATATAGATGGAACTTTATAAATAGATATATAGATATTATGTAAATACCTCTATGGTCATCCAAGAACTACGATTTAGGAAACACGGTATCTTCTTTTCCAATGAAACAGCCATAGACATTAAGTGTTATGAATGGAAGATATGACATAGGAGAATCGTATATAAAATGGAAAAAAAAAAAATTTCAGATTTGATAAAATTCCAAGGCTCGTGATTCTAAGGATCTGTGGTTTTACTTCGGTTATATATATATTATATATATATATATGTGTGTGTGTGTGTGTGTGTGTGTGTATTATAACCAAAATTTTTCAATAGTAGCAGTTATATGAAAAAATGAGAAATTAGTCTTACCAAGGAGAATAGATATTACATTTAATTCAGTATAAAAAAATAGTTTATTTTTGTCACACAAATATAATCAAACGAAACTTCCACAATGAAAAACTTTTTTTTTTTTATTTCACTTTAAAATCTACTTTGACCTTCGTACAAAGGAACTAAAGTAGAAAACCATGAAAGACAATCCAGTTCAATAGGCATCTGCATTAGGCTCGGGGTGTAGATGGCAGGTTCATCCTTGCCAAGATTCTCGGACATGATGTGTCATACCATACTATGTGATAATTTTAAATTTAGTTCAGAAGCAGGTCTTCTAAAAGCTATCTAACTGTTATAACGATGTTTTTACTTTTATTGTTTTAAACTGAATTACCATTCATTTATTTATAAGAAATAATATCGGCGTCAAGGACCTTAGATGTCAGGATGCTAGGTAACACATAATCAATCAATCAATTAACACGCTCTTCTGTTTTAGGTAATGCATTTGTAAAGGCACCAGAGCCACATTTAACGAGCCCCACGACAGTTAAAAAATCCCGTTCACAACACCACTTAAAGAAAATACAACTATATGGTTTTTCCAAAGGTGAAACCACTTGCTACTTGCTAAACATCAGCACGGAACTTTCCTTCTATTTGAGTATCTCGGCCACGATATGTTGTGTCGATGAATAGAACAGTTTTCAAACAGTTTATTAAAAGTTTTTATAGTTTATATAGGATATAGTATAGGTAGCAGGTTGGCCAGGACACCAGCCACCCGCCGAGATACTACCGCTAGAGAGTTATGAGGGTCTTTGACTGGCCAGACAGCACTACATTGGATCCTTCTCTCTGGTTACGGTGCACTTTCCTTTTGTCTACACATACACTGAATAATCTGGCCTATTCTTTACAGATTTTCTTCTGTCCTCATACATCTGACCACACTGAGACTAGTCAACAATTCTTCTTCACCCAAAGGGATAACTACTGCACTGTAATTGTTCAGTAGCTACTTTCCTCTTGGTAAGGGTAAAAGAGACTCTTTAGCTATGGTAAGCAGCTCTTCTAGGAGGACACTCAAAAATCAAACCATTGTTCTCTAGTCTTGGGTAGTCCCATAGCCTCTGTACCATGGTCTTCCACTGTCTTGAGTTAGAGTTCTCTTGCTTGAGGGTACACTCAAGCACACTATTTTGTCTAATTTCGCTTCCTCTTATTTTTGTTAAAGTTTTAATAGTTTATATAAGAAGTATTTATTTTAGTGCTGTTGCTGTTCTTGAAATATTTACTTTTTCATTCTTTCCTTTCATTACTGGGCTATTTTCCCCGTTAGGGCCCCTGGGGTTAGAGCATCATGCTTTTCCAATTAGGGTCGTAGCTTAGCAAATAATAATAATAATAATATTAATAATAATAATAATAATAATAATAATAATAATAATAATAATAATAATAATAATAATAATAATAATAATAATAATAATAATAATAATAAGGACAGTTAAATAGGTAAACCACCATTGATACAAAGGTCTTTTGCAGCTTTTCCTTATGATTAACAAAACTTTTTATTTTGGAGTAATTATAGAATATTAAATGAGGTTTAATTTGTGGTAGGTATTTACTTAGGATTTCATGTAATCTGATTTTAATATATTTGTTTGTTTCATCATTAAAATATGGTCATTTGATGAGGAGTTCAACTTTTTTTGGACCAATTTTCTTTGGTTTAGGACAAAATATATTGCTAAGGAAAGTTCTGAATTTGTAATAGAATATTTTGGATGGGAAACCATTGTTGGAAAAGAATTTCTCTAGGAAACATAATTCTTTATGATAATTTTCAAAAGACGACGTTAGTCTAAACGCTCGGTAAAACATTGTGCTTAATGTGTTTAACTTGAATTTTGCATAGCATCTACTCAAAAAATTAACTCCGAGTCCCGTGTGAGAAGGTTTTCTGTAAATGTTGGTGTCTATATCGTTGTTTGATTTTTTTATTAAAATATCTAAAAAGGGTATTTGATTGTCCTGTTCTTTTTCTATCGTAAATTTGATTTTTGGATGTTGTGAATTCATGTAATTCAAAAAGATTTCCGCATCTTCCTTCTTTTTTAATATTATAAATGTATCATCTACGTATCTCCTGTAGTAAATTGGCTTAAAATCTGATGGACAATTATCTAACCATTTTTCTTCATGATAACATAGAAAAATATTTGCTAGAGTGGCAGATAAAGGTGAACCCATTGCTAAACCCTCTTTTTGTTTGTTGTAATTTCCATTAAATACAAAGTAGGTGTTATTAACGGTTAAATCTTGAGACTTTCTTAAATCATTTTCATTCAAACCTCGGAAGTTGTCGTTATTGTCATATATGAGATTTGTGATTATATTAATAGTTTCCTGAACCGGTACATTTGTATATAGGGACGTTATATCTAGACTTACAATATAGTTTTATTCACTTATTGGGGTATTTTTAATGTCATTAAGAAATTCATAGGTGTTTTCCAGGGAGAATTCATTTTTAGCATATTTGTTTATTCCAGGAATTATGAATTTTGCTAATGCATAATAATAATAATTGTAATGTTTCTGTTCTTAAAATATTTTATTTTTCCTTATTTCCATTATTTACTGGGCTATTTTCCCTGTTTGGGCCCCTGGGCTTATAGCATCCTGCTATTCCAACTAAGGTTATAGCTTAGCAAGTAATAATAATAATATTGCTTTTAATCTCCATCAATTTGTCGATCTGATTAGACTATATTAGTACAGGATTATCTATTATTCCCTTTCCATGAAATAGAAGAACAATGAATGAAAACTCATCTGAATCAGATCAACGTATCTTTCTTGGAAGATAATTTTTGTATCATAGATAATAATAATAATTATGGTAACGAGAGATTAAAATGAGGACTTTTTGTAACCGATGACATTTAATTAGAATAGTGAAGTCAGCAAGTATATCTTTCAAAACCTTTATCATTAGAATAAACAATTTCCTGATTGGTTTCGAAAGTAATGAGATCTCTCTATATTTCAACTTCATTACATTTTATGGATCTAAATACCAACAAGATCTAAAAGAAATTTCTTAGTATCTCTTGATTTTATGAGATATATGAAATAAACTCAAGTTCGTTTTCTTTCACTGAAGTTTTCTAATTGTCTCAACTAATGAACAACTGACATCTGTGAATCTGTTGAAAAAGAGCACCTTAGACATGATGTTTATCCCCTATCATCTCAAAATTGTTGTTGGTAACTTATGCTATTCAGAGTTAACAAATACAATCCAATCTTCATATCGGCATGGGAAAAATTTTCAAAAATCAATAACAGCGCATTGCCAAACGGGGTTCTGTCTAAAGCAATAATATTTTGTGTACTGTTAATTTGTGATTGCTTATGGAGTATCCCCATTGGTAATTCATTTGTTCCGTGTATATAGTATACATGGTAGGAGAGACCTACTTGCATACAGGGGTAGGTTAATCCAACGTCAATGTCTTCATCATGTGGCAATAGTAGGCGCCGAGGTTCTTGGGATGTTTAGGCGTGAGTATCAGCTTTATATATATATATATATATATATATATATATATATAAAATATCATTTTTGGATACCTTGAGTAAATCTTCTGCCCTTACGTATAATGTTAATAGACCTTAATGGAACTGATGTTTATAAAGATACATGTGATTTCTTTAAACATCTGTCTTTAGGCTTCATTTATGATTAGATTTAATTTTCCCATAATTGAAACAAATAGCAAAATTAAGGAGGTGAATGATTCGCTCGGCGCTTGCTGTTACAATCAGTAACATGCCCGGTATGATATACTGTCGCAGAAACCACAGAAATGTGTAATGAAACCAAAGCAATTGATAAATTCCTGTTATAGCCTACAGGAGTTTGCAGAGGCTACATGACGCCTACCTCTAAATCTCCTCCTGAAAACCCTACCCCTCAGCAAATTAGCCTTGAAAATATAATCCAGACACTTACAAGAACAAACATTGATGGTTTAGATAGGCATTAAATCCACCAATCACCTCCCTCTATAAAGACAGAACAGAGACCTACAGGTGATATCATAGCCCCAGAGGAGCTGAGACCATTAAAAAAGGGTGGCTAAAGACAGACTCGGAGATGCAGGAAAAGGCAACCCCACACAGCAACACTAACAGTCACAGCTGAGAAAATGAAACTACAGCAGCGCATTGATGATTCACAAGGAACAAAGCTCAAAAGTAGAACATGTAAAAGAATTATGAACAAGCAAGGTTCCCGAAGTCTGGTGGAAATAAGAACAGAAAGACCATTGAAGATTATTAGGGTCTTGCATGAGGTGGAGAATGGTCAAATTCCATCTCAGGAGAACAATAGGTGAACTGCATCAACTGCAGATATTGAGCCCATGAAAGTTGCATAAATAAAAGTGCTCATTTTGTTTGACTTGTGTCAAAGGAAACGTTGAATGATTTCTTTTGGATTCTGAAGGATATGATTCTTTCTATCCTGTAATAATGTACACCATGGTCTGTAACAAATTACTCAGCACGTGGGGAAAGTTGTATACGTAAAGCTTTTCAGCTATTTTCTGTTACATACCAGAAAGTAAAAAATATATAACCTTTTTGTTATGGAGTTATGATAACACATATAATTAACTTTCACAACATAAATTTCTGTAGGTTTCCTTCATTGGATATTGAAATAGAGGTCTCCCCTATATACTTTTCCAGTATAGAGTTCCTAGATTAAAGCTCCTCTTATGAGAGATATTCCAATCCAGTTACAATCTAATCTTGGCTCAATTCCCTCATAGGGTTGTGGTGGCCTATTGGAAACGTCCCTGTATGGCAGGACAGGATATCGAGTCACGCAGAAACTCGATAGTTTCTTATGGTGTCTGCAACCTCCCTATCCTTGTTAACTAAGGATAAGGGACTTGCGGAAGTCTAGTATATCTGCTGAGTCATCAGCAGCCATTGCCTGGCCCTCCCTGGTCTTAGCTTTGGTGTAGCGGGGGCTTGAATGCTGATTAAATGGATATATGGTCAGTCACTATGGCATTGTCCTGAGAATAAGGACAATACCACTATTGCTTGCCTCTGCCATTCATGAGCGATCTTTAAACCTTCAAATCCTACTCGTGTGATCATCACAGGCCAAATACAGACAAGCTTTTGCATTCTCTATTTGAAAGTGAAGAAGGGAAAACATATGAAAGTCTGTGTGAATGAGAAACCGACTTTTACTTGCATAGTAAGAGCGTCATTTAATAACAATGATACACAAGACTGTTACTGATAATAAATTTTACCATTCTTTAATTCCATCCTTAATCTCTGCATTGGGAGTCCCTCCTTCTTATCAATTTTCTTATCTCTGTGTAGTTTCCATCCATCCATTGATAATAGAAATACTAATAATAGTAAAAATGAGGGGAGAGAGAGAGAGAGAGAGAGAGAGAGAGAGAGAGAGAGAGAGAGAGAGATCTTTCACATTTTACCAACAGCATTTTCGGGTACTTTGAATAAAAAACCTAACTAGATCGTGTTTGCTCGTCGACAGAATAGCTCCCCAAAGAAATAAGTTATTCATGTAACTTTCTGACGCTGTGGGACCAATAGCCATAAAAGATTAAACTGCAACGTCTATAAAAAGCATATACTTGCATACATGCACTTATGAAAGGGTTCTTCGCTCGCATATATCTACGCACACATATACATACACATTATATATATATACTATATATATATATATATTTATACATATATATATTTATGTATATATATATATATATATATATATAAATATATATTATATATATATATATGTATGTATATATGTATATATATATATATATATATGTATATATGTACATGTATATATATATAATATATATATATATATATATATATGTATAAAGTGTAACCATACCATTTTTGGTATAAAACAGAGATAGCCTAAATCTAGTGAACAATAAATTTACAATTCCGTCATCTACTGTAGGCCAGCGTTTTTTCAAACTATGATTCCCAACCCTTCGGTGGGTCACCTGAAAAATAAAATGGGTCGTGACAAGAAAAATTAAGGAAATAAAAAATACGCAAATAAGAACAAAGTGAAGAATATAAAGGCCTTTAGATATAGCATAACACTCATAAATCGTCGCTAGGTTTTCTTTTACCAATCAAACACATTAGTACAGCATATAATGAATGCATTACACAAATACAAAATGAATGTTATCGCAGGCAGAACAATTTCAGGGTTTTGCCTCAGACTATAGGATAATTATTTTTTTTTCTCTCTCTCTCTCTCTCTCTCTCTCTCTCTCTCTCTCTCTCTCTCATTGCGGGCATGGCAAGGAGGACTTGAAGATGATCATCATACCTATTATTTTTTTGCAACATTATTACAACACATTGTTAAGAATGCTGTCGACAACAACATATTAACAGAGTTAAAACTCGAGATTTTGTCATATCTCACTTTGTCTCAAATCTTTAATAATTATTTTTCTGAATTACATTTTAACCATTTAAGGAAAGACTTTAGATAACAAATCTATTTGATTTCCAAAATCCTCAATCAATAATTACTTGGTAAAAACGCTATTCTATTACTATTACTTTTAACAATTACCTACATGTGTGAA
>NC_090736.1:18381204-18388704 GCF_036898095.1 Palaemon carinicauda | reverse complement strand
TGCATAGAACAGTTGGGGATAGTGGAAAAGGATTGGACTGGATTGGTAACAGGAAATTAGCAGAACTTGAGTATACTGATGACGCTGTCTTTATTAGCAGAACACCACAGGACTTGCAAAGCTTGCTTACCAGAATGCATGAAATATCACAGGAGGTTGGGTCAAGATAAAAAAAAATAAAAGACATATTTGATGAGAACAGAATATGCAATGGAATATTAAATATCATTGGAGGGCGAAAGGATTAATGAAGTAGTATCATTTATATATTCAGGAACTATGATCACTAATACAGGATGATTAGAATTCGAGTTTGGTGAAAGATTGAATAAAGCAAATCAGACAATGGTTAGGTTAGGTAAAATTTGGAAATAAAATACCCTAAAATTACATATAAAAATCAGGCTATGCATCAGTTTAGTGAGGTCGGTGTTATTGTATGGACATGAGTCGTGGTATGATAATGAAACAATATCCAACAGATTTCGTAGATTTGAGAACAAAGCCCTCAGAAGAATATTGGGGGTTAAATAGATGGACAGAATTAAAAATTAAACTATAAGAGACATTACTCGAGTGCCATACGTGGATGAGATCAAGGTGAGTGGAAGATAGAGAG
This sequence comes from Palaemon carinicauda, assembly GCF_036898095.1. Lineage (NCBI taxonomy): Eukaryota > Metazoa > Arthropoda > Malacostraca > Decapoda > Palaemonidae > Palaemon > Palaemon carinicauda. The sequence goes on along the minus strand of NC_090736.1, from coordinate 18,388,085 downwards.
GGTTTGGGCATGCTCCTCGCACTCCCCAAGAGAGATAAGTTCACTAAACTTTCAACTGGGCTCCACAAGGTACTAGAAGAGTTGTAATACCAAGGCCTACAGGGCTGAGGACTATAAATCGTGAAGTAGATGATGAATGGTGAATTATTGATTTAAAAGCTCAAAATAGAGACGAGTGGCAAAATCTAATTGAAGCCCTTTGCGTCAACAAGCGTAGGAGATGATGAAATATTGATATACATATATACACATATACAGCATATATATATATATATATATATATATATATATATATATATATGTGTGTGTGTGTGTGTGTGTGTGTGTGTGTGTGTTTATTTATATATATATATATATATATATATATATATATATATATATATATATATAATATATATATATATATATATATATATATATATATATTTATATATATATATATATAAATATATATATATATATATATATATATATATATATATATATATATATATATATATATATATATATATATATATATATCTGTGTTTGTGTTTTGAGCAAGTATATAACATATTGTAGTAGTTCATTTGTGTAGTTTTATTCACTGCTATAGGAATTGTGGCACCGAGTATTTTAAAGCAATACTTTTCTTGTCTTTCAAGGATAAGTTACTGGCGAGAGTCTAATAAATTGACTATCACAGATACAAATTCTGTCTTCTCATTAAGAATTCTAATCAAGAAAAGATACAGAAAACTAGAAAAGTGTTGAACTAAAATAATTGATGCCACAATAACTTTATCTTTTATTGAAAACTGTATGAGAGAAACACTTTATATGTATACACACATACACGCATACTTACACAGATAAGCACAAAGACATACATATGCGTGGGGTAGATATATATATATATATATATATATATATATATATATATATATATATATATATATATATATATATATATATATATATATATATATATTCATATATATATATAAATATATATATATATTCATATATATATATATATATATATATATATATATATATATATATATATATATATATATATATATATATATATATATTCATAATATACGTATACACACACACACACACACACACACACACACATATATATATATATATATATATATATATATATATATATATATATATATATATATATATATACATATATATATGTATATATATGTATATATATGTGTGTATGTGATTGTAGGTTTAATATGTGTATATATTTTATTATACACATGGATATGTTAAGTTTGTGAAGTTAAACATTTTAAGCGTATAAGGAAATTTTAGGTGCCTGTCTACAGATCTGAATACCAACTGCCCTATTTAACCTGCCACTCAAGCGCTCTTTATTCTACTGCTAAAGATGGCCACAGTAACACTCAGGATTTCAATTTTATCATGCAAGTCATAAATAGCTTCTAATATCTAATTCCCTCTTCACCGAAATCACAGACAAAAATGAGAAATTCCTTTTATTTTAAGTATTTCTGCCTGGCTAAGGATTTGAAGCTTAGTCCCCAAATAAAATAAATGTTAATACTAAGGCTACACCATTCTACAACAGACATATAAGAATTGACTGCAACTCTTCAGGGTATAATCGTGTCGAATTTCGGATTTGAAATATATACATATATATATATATATATATATATATATATATATATTATATATATATATATATATATATATATATATATATATATATATATATATAGATAGATAGATAGATAGATAGATAGATAGATAAATATTAGGATAGATATTTATATAGATAAAAGATAGATAGATAGATAGATAGATATAAACGCAATATATTATCTGCATACTGTATATGTGTATGCAAACATATAAATATAATCATACATTTTATACTTATATATATATATATATATATATATATATATATATATATATATATATATATATATATATATTAATATATATTTGTATACATATACATATATATGATAATACTAGATAGATAGATAGATTGATAGACAGATAGGAGTGACCCACATTTTCCTATTGATAATAAGAAAAACGCCTATTCACACCTCACTCCTTTCTGCCAATACAACCCAACGATTTATCTGTATCCTTCATCCCTTACAAGGTAACAACACCATCATTAACTTGCCCTCTTCAGAATACATTGCATTCTTCCAAAGTACTCTCTCTCTCTCTCTCATCTCTCTCTCTCTCCTCTCTCTCCTCTCTCTCTCTCTCTCTCTCTCTCTCTCTCTCTCTCTCTCTCATTTCCGAGGTTCATTCTACACAAGATACCTTTCCTGCACCTCCTCTCGTGACAGGGTGCTCGTTATAATAACAAACGATGGAGCCCATTAACATCTGAGGCTCCCTTTTCCATTGCTGCTCCTCTCCTATTTATTACTAACGAGGACGACGTCCTTGATGAGGGAAGAAGAACTCGAGTACAACTGCAGATTTACAGGTGATATTAAACGCACGACATATTTTGTCTGTGTAACTAAAGAATTCTCGTGAATCATAATCAGAGAATGATCTCAATACACACACTGTTATTGGCCAGAATATTACAACATTACACAAACAGATATTGACCAGAAAATAACCACAATACACACAGTTATTCGCCAGAAAATTACCACAATACACACACAGTTACTGTCCAGAAAATGACCATAATGCACACACAGATATTGACCAGAAAATAACCACAGTACACAAACAGACATTGATCAGAAAATGACCACAATACACACACAGTTCTTCGCCAGAAAATGACCACAATACACACACAGTTACTGGCCAGAAAATGACCTCAATACACACACAATTACTGGCCAGAAAAAATACCACAATACACACAGTTATTGGTCAGAAAATGACCAAAATACAGACGCAGCTATTGGTCAGAAAATTACCACAATACAAACACAGTTATTGTCCAATAAATTACCACAATAAATACACAGTTAATCAGCAGAAAATGACCATAATACACACACAGATATTGAACAGAAAATGATCATAATAAACACAGTTACTGGACAGAAAATTACCAAAATACATACACAGTTATTCCCCAGAAAATTACCAAAATACACACTCAATTATTGGCCAGAAAATCACCACAATACGGAAACAGATATTAACCAAAATATTATCACAATACACACAAAATTGTTGACCAAAATATTATCACAATACACACAAAATTATTGACCAAAAAATTACCACAATTCACAAACAGATATTGACCAGAAAATGTCTTCAATACACACAGTTATTCGCCAGAAAACGACCACAATATACACATTTATTGGCTAGAAAATTACCACAATACACACAGTTATTAGGTGCAAAGTTGTTTACTGTAATTCGGACCAAATTATTTCTTGGGGTTGGGTGCAAAGTTATTTGGGGGGATTACGTGCAAATCTATTGCCTTGGATTTGGTCCAAAGTTATTTCCAGGTGTTGAGTGCAAATTAACTTTTACGTATCGGGTACAAAGTTATCTTGGGGGTTTGTGGGTAATGTTTTTGTGGGTTGGGGCCAAAGTTATTTTTAGGAGATTTAGTGCAAAGTTATTTTTTCTGGGTAAGTTGTATTGTGATTTATTTCGTGCAAAACAAAAATAAAGTTATATAATATACTTTACCGTAAATGGAAATCCTAACGCACGCCACGTCATGTGTACCTGAAAACAATAACAAAATTATGCAAAATGAAATAGATTTCATTGAAAATTCTTTAGCTACAGTTTAGCGTTCATAAGTTTTGCCGAACGTCACAACTATAAATAAAAGTTAGTCAAAACTATTATGGCAGTTTCTAATAACAACATAACTGTAAAATAATATATATGGGTAATTTACGATACTAATATTATCAATATTTATTCAAGACGAATTTTTAGAGAGAGAGAGAGAGAGAGAGAGGAGAGAGAGAGAGAGAGAGAGAGAGAGAGAGAGAGAGAGAGAGAGAGAGAGAGAGAGAGAGAGAGAGGAGAGAGAGAGATGGTTTAAAGAAATCTCTTGTATTTGATGTCGAAACATTTAAAAGAAAAAGGATTGAAAAGAATGACGCAAATATCGAATAATAAAGACAATAATGATAATAATGATTTTTAAGCGAATTTCCCTTTGGCTCTTATTTACAGATAAGCATCACTTTTATTCGAAAAATGACTGCAATATACCCCAAGATATTATATTACCCAAGAGAGGAAATACATGATAGAAGTGGATGTCTTGAATAGCAAAGATTACTTGAATGTTTGAAAAATTATTCGCGCGTGAGAGAGAGAGAGAGAGAGAGAGAGAGAGAGAGAGAGAGAGAGAGAGAGAGAGAGAGAGAGAGAGAGAGAAGTTTAATTTCCCCTAAGGCCCTACGCAAAGACAAACAGAGAGAGAGAGAGAGAGAGAGAGAGAGAGAGAGAGAGAGAGAGAGGAGAGAGAGAGAGAGAGAGAAGAGAGACACGTGGAGGGGTTGGAGGCTGTGCCAAGAAGTAGGGAGGCTAAAGATGTCTTAATACTTGAAGGAGTGAAAGTGGACTCGTAAGTAACAAGGTTGTGGAAGACTCCAGTATATTTATTACCATATACTCTGGCACACAATTCACGCACAGGAATTTTTTTCTTTTTATGTCTTCTTTTGAAATTAAAACAAAAAGTTTGATTAAATAATAAGTTTATATTGTCTGTCGATTAGTTTACACTTATATATTTTATGCAGATGACCTAGAATTTTTGATGTGTAACAAGCCATATGTATGTGTGTGTATATATATATATATATATATATATATATATATATATATATATATATATATATATATATATATATATATATATATATACGAATCTTTGTTTATGTATATCTATACATACAACAAATGCAACCGTTTCTTCACCAAATCATAATGAAGATCGGAGACATAAATTCATGATTTGTGTTTGGCTACTTTTATCACCCCGCTGGCCAGTGCAGATTGGTGATGCTGAGAGATTATCGTCTGATCGGTTACAACAAACCAAGTAGTATGGGTGGCCATTACTAGTACAGTTTTCCTGGTCATGGCAATACGCAAATCCTTTCACCACGTTAAGGTATCCCCACTCAGAAAGGGCATACACTCACGCACATATATTATATGAGAGAGAGAGAGAGAGAGAGAGAGAGAGAGAGAGAGAGAGAGAGAGAGAGAGAGATAGAGAGAGAGAGAGAGAGAGAGAGAGAGAGAGAGAGAGAGAGAGAGAGAGAGAGACTTGTAGGATCTAGACTAGTATAGAATAAGTATTGATGAGAAATGAAGGTATAAGATAGGATGCGATAGAATATTATGCATTTTGAAAAGTCATTGTGCTCCTAACGGTACGTTTCTAGCCTAAAAATTATGCCCCATTTATATTGAACTAATCATATATATGAGTATAAAAATTATTTATATGTTCCATAGTAAACATACATGTCTACGAATGTGTACTTATCCAAATGATAGGATATGTATTAATGTTTTCATACTTGTTAGCATGATGCAGTTTGCACAAACAACTGTTTATTATATAAGAGTACTTCATCCGTGAATAACTTGAATAAAGAACAACATTTTCACCTTTGGTATCTCAAGTAATAGCAAGCAACTGCATCCTTTTAAATTTACGCCTTTTTAAATTGAAGATTGTTAGAAGTTTGGTGACAGGGATTCAGTGCCTTACCATTTGCATATGTTATATTCTTCACGTGCAAGTAGAGACCGGGAATACTTTAATCAATCGGTACTGGATTCGTACGCATTCTGGATTGAAATTTTGACAGGCATGTAGTTGGATTTTTTTAAGCGATTATGTTAACAATTTGAAATATGTAATTTAGACCATATTACCAAGTGATGGGAGGTGGGGGTTACTTTTGAACGACAAAATGCAATTGGAGAAATTACAGTTGCAGGATGAAATATAACTCAAAGTTGGATGAAAAGATGAAAGACAAGAAATGGAGAACGAGGTAAAGATAAAAGTTAGATAAATAATTTTAGTTGAAAAATTCAAAACATTCCTGTAAAGCTTGTCACCCACGCCTCATCTTACATATTTAAAATCTAGATTTATCAATATATATTTTGCTTGCCTTAATTCTACATCCTCCATATTACCGAAAGATAAATTCATCAATAATTGATATTAATATCCTTTGACTAACAAAACAATTGCGGAAAGGTTTAATTCCACCAAGTTTCAAAAAAGGAAAAGAATCACACTACGTAAGCTTATACCTCCTGTTTTATATGTACTAATTACAACTATCAAAAGATTCGAATGTAAACTGCACCTTTCATTAGAGTCCAAACATTAATGCAAACAAATAAAACAAAAGTCACACTTTATTTTGACCTAATAATTGAAACTAATTATTACTACTGAATTAAAAGTTGTAGTTTGTCTTCAAAAGAACTATCGCAAGCAGCTTTTTTTTTTTTTTTTTTTTTTTTTTTTTTTTTTTAACGCAGGCTAGAACCGTTCTCACTTTTTTCCAAAATTTTTAGAAAATCATTCTCTACCTGACCACAGTCGCCCGTTTACTAGCGTTATGGCTAACTGGACTTGATACTGTAATGGGTTTATGAGAGATCCATAATTTTAAGTTATTCGACGATAGTCGTGCTTTATTTAGTTAATACTGAATTCTTTCTCATGTAAATAACCCGACGAGCTTCGGAGTTTCAATAAGGTATGGCCGTTAAAGAACTTATTAGATTACTTTCCTCATCTAAGACCATAAACACATGGATTGATATCCCGTTGGAGGGGCTTTTAATTATCTGACGACCATTAGTGCATTATCGTGAAATTTAAAGAAAGG
>NC_090736.1:18348704-18376204 GCF_036898095.1 Palaemon carinicauda | reverse complement strand
TCTCTCTCTCTCTCTCTCTCTCCAGGAAAATGAAAATGAAAATGTGTGCATATTGGATATAATTTCCTTCTAAGGATTCTTAAAAAACGTTCAAAATATTTCTAAAAGCACATAACCAAGACCGACAGAACGCAACCCCCACCACACCACACAAACACACACACACACTCACACGCACATACACACACACACACATACACACACACATATATATATATATATATATATATATATATATATATATATATATATATATATATATATATATATATATATATATATATATATATATACATACATATATATATATATATATATATATATATATATATATATATATATATATATATATATATATATATATATATATATATATGTGTGTGTGTGTTTGTGTCATCATCATCATCAGACGTAACTAGTCCACTGCAGAACACAGGCTTCCGGCATGCCCATTTACTCCCGTCCTTTTATGATGGAACATCAGTTTATATATACATAAATTTCGGGCAAGAAAGCCATAACTATAACAGGCTGTTTCCTGTTCAACCAACAACCGTTTCTGTTAACATTTAACGGTGAAAACAAAAACGGACAAGTTGATTCAGGTCTTTATCACTGCGAGGGGAGAGCGAAGATACAAAAGAGACTATATACAAAAAAAGAATAATGACGTTGCTATGTGTGATCGTGTGACACAAGGTTGGTACATGGATCCCCCCTTAAAAATGACATACTGTACATTTCTTTGCAGCAGCCCCAAATCTGGAGTAGTAGTAGCAAAACTGCGGCCAATGAGTGCCAGTAAGTGGCTGTAGAAGTCGTTGGTTGCAGCGCGAGCGAGTGGTGGGTGACTGGTGGCTTTGTCGCCGGTTCCGGCTTGTTACGGTGTAGGCGTGTGTGTCCTACAGCATTTACGTCAGCTTCGGTTGATGGTGAATAGGTGTCCTTTATGTCAGGAGTGGAGGCGTTGATGAAGGACTTGAAGGTCGTGAAGTGGCTGTCCAAAAGGGCGTCTGTTTTGGTCATCAAGCCCCTTATGGTTAAACTATCGACATCGGGTATGGCAGCGCGTACAGGTTTGGGTAAACAGCTTACCCAAAGGGCACGAAGTAGGTTCACCTCATGAAGAGAGCCGTCTGCGGCAGGTTGCAGGTGAGTGACACTGGTCATTTCCCTAAGGGCGAGCGAAGCCCTTTGGTCCCCCCAATGGTTGTTGCGAGAGCTGAAAAATCTTTGCTATGCGGGCAGCTGGCGATGGCAAGTACTGGTGAAGAAGGTAAGTTTTGAGGGCGTCATAGTAACAGTGAAGAGGGGGGGCGCGGAAGGCGGAATGAGCAAGTCACTCCAGGGTCACCATTGTGACGAGCCAAGAGTAGGTAGTCACTCAAAAGCGGGATGAAAGCAACTGAGTAACTTTATTCCGGGCAAGAAGGCCATAACTATAACAGGCTGTTTCCTGTTCAACCAATAACGGTTTCTGTTAACATTTAACGGTGAGAAAAGCAGACAAGTTGATTCAGGTTGTTATCAGCGCAGAGAGAAAGCAAAAATACAAAGTATACTATATATAAAAAAGAGAAATGTCGTTACTATATACGATCGTGTGACACACGGTTGATACAGAGCTAAATCTTAGTTTTATTCATATTCATTTTCAGTCCTATATTTTGGCTTTATTTAAATCTTCCATCTATTTTTGCAATTCTTCCCATGAATTATCAAATAGAACTATGCTATCTGCAAATATTTAGTTATTCGCCATTTATGTTTATTCATACATCTTCCCAATCTAAATTTTTAAAAATTTCTTGAAGGCCCGCAGTGTATAATTTAAAAGAGATGGGGTCTCCTTGTCTAACTCTTTCCTCAATTGGTATTTTCTCACTATCTTTATGTAGTTTTAGGATTGCTGTACTTCCCGTAAAGATATTTTCAAATATTCTAACATAGGATTCCTCTATACATTATATTAGAAGGGCTTTCATTACTGTTGAGGTTTTGACAGAATCAAAAGCTTTCTCATAGTCTATAAATGTCATGCATAGTGGTTTATCATGGCCTGTTGATTTTTGTTTTAGCTGATTAATTACATGAAAATGGTTAGTTGCTGAACACCCACTTCTAAATCCTGTCCGCTCTCTAGGTTGATTAATGTCTAGCTGTCTTTCTATTATGCCTAATATGATCTTTGTAAATATTTCATATTACTGAGAGTAAACTTATTGGGCGATAATTTATCAGGTATTTTGTGTCTCCCTTTATGTGAATTAGTATAATGAAGTTTTCCAAGCTATAAGTAATGAGCATTCTTGCAGATATTTTGTGTAAAGTTAATAGAGTTTTACTACTATAAAATTTCCTCCAACAACTATTAAATCAATTATTAGGCCATATTCTCCAGCTACTTTGTATCTTTTCAATGCTTTTAATGGTTTCTTTACTTCTCCTACTATTACATTTGGTACTAACTTAGATGTTTCATTATTTCTGTTGGCAAAGTTATTTCTTATATCACTATTGAGTATTGTATATTATTGTATAGAAATCCTCTGTAATTTCTATCACTCCACCTCTTTTGTTGATAACATTTCAATTTCCTTCTTGAAGTAAATATCTTGTGGTGTCCTGTATCAGTTTTATTTTCATAAATTTGCTGCTTATACCTTCTTTAGTGTTTCCCATATTTCGGTCTGATATATATATATATATATATATATATATATATATATATATATATATATATATATATATATATATATATATATATATATATATGTATATATATATATATATATATATATATATATATATATATATATATATATATATATATATATATATATATATTTACACACACACACACATATATATATATATATATATATATATATATATATATATATATATATATATATATATATATATATATGTATATATATATAGATATATATATATATATATATATATATATATATATATATATATATATATATATATATATATATATATATATATATATATATATACATATATATATATATATATATATATATATATATATATATATATATATATATATATATACATATATATATAATATATATATATATATATATATATATATATATATATATATATATATATATATATATATATATATATATAAATTCAACTTAAATCAGCTTTTTTTTCCATATTCATGAAATAATGTAAACTTGCAAAACAATTTCAATCAGAAGCAAAGTAAATTGATATGGGTCAAGAATTACTGTAATTATCTAGTGTAGAGATGATGATGTTGAAGGACAAGGGAGCAATGAGACATATATTGTTACTCAAAACACCTTTTAAATGAATATTTTGTCCTTGTGAAGAATAAAAGATGCATTGTTATTGATATAGTTGAATAAAGAAAAAAGGGAAGAATGAATTAAACTTGAAGACTATTGCTTCAATTTTATTTCATTAGTATTTTGAAAGTGTTTCATTTGAATGAGAAATCTGTGGGAAAAGATACGATTGATTAAGCATAGGATATGGTTCTAGTAAATTCACATTGCAAAATGAGTATATATATATATATATATATATATATATATATATATATATATATATATATATATATATATATATATATATACATATATATATATATATATATATATATATATATATATATATATATATATATATATATATATATATATATATATATATACTGTATATATATATATATATATATATATATATATATATATATATATATATATATATATATATATATATATATATATATATATATATATATATATATATATATATATATATATATATATATATATATATTTAGATACACATATACACACACACACACACACACACATATATATATATATATATATATGTGTGTGTGTGTGTGTGTGTGTGTTTGTGTATGTGTGTATGTGTGTTTGTGTGTGTGTGTGTGGATTAATGCACAGGGTGATGTGATGCGTCTCGTGCAGTAGCACAGTTAGCGTCAAATGATTACTTTCCCATTATTTTTTGCTTTCAGCTTCTGCCGCTGGCTAACTCTCGTAGTGAAAAGGGAACCCGAGTCCGTAAGTCTTCCCCTGCCAGTACACAGCCTCTCCATCACCTAGACCCATGTTGTGCCTCCCAGTGGCCACGCACGGTAACTAGGTGTCTTGCGACCCTAGGCTAAACCAACAGGGGATCTCGGAGCAGCAGTAGGCCCCAGAGGTACGGCATGCAGGACCACCGGCGTGTGGATGCACCCTGATGCCTACCAAGCATTGCACCCACTGCCTTGTGGACAGCCCTTGGGTGGATTAAGGCTACGGGATTAAACCCCAAAATGAAAAATCTGTGTGCGGGGTACCACATAAGGCGGTTTCCTGAAATACTTGGTTTTCCGGCATATCCCTGCAACCCAAATCTGCTGTCAGTCGTCCTGAATCGTTCATGCCACTGACATGAGTTGAGGAGGGCCAAGATGTGGTTGTAGGAAGAGCGCACCCCCACAGCCACAATAATCCTTTCTCTGCGCTAGCACACTGCTTCGTTCGCTTTCACCACCATTTCTCATCCTCACCACCAACCAACAAAAGTCCCCAAGCGACAGGATAGGGTGACGGTGACAGGTCGAGAATGCGGCTGGAGGTCATCAGCCCGAGTCCTGCACGTGAGTGGCACTGGAGTGATGGTCGTTGGAGAGATGGCATGAATTAGGTCTATCCCTCGGAGGCTTCCAGTGCGACTGAGCAGCCAGAAATGGAGGCCCCACTGCTCACCCCTGGCAGGGAAGGGTTTAGAAAAGGTAACCTAAACATTGGCTGATTCACTACCACCTGGGTGGATAACCGCATCCACCAAGGCATTCCTTACTGCGGCCGAAATAGAAGAAAAATACCCCTTAAGATTGCCACCTGGAATGTTCGCACACTAATTGATAGTGATGAAAATGACAGACCACACCGCAGGACAGCTCTTGTCGCCCATGCACTGCCAAGATACAACATTGACAAAGCGGCCTTAAGTGAAACTCTTCTTTCAGAAGAGGACACCCTAACAGAGGTAGGAGAAGGATACACATTCTTCTGGAAAGGTTATCCAGCAAAAGAACGCAGAAACCATGGTGTCGGTTTTGCAGTGAAAACTAAACTGCTAAGTAAAATCCAAGACTCACCAGCTGGCATCTCGGAGAGGTTGATGTCCTGGCGCATCCCACATGCAAAAGGTCGTTATGCCACTCTCCTGAGTGCTTACGCTCCTGCACTGGACAGTGAAGATGAGACAAAAGACTCTTTCTATGAATTATTAGACTCAGCCATTAACCAAACTCCAAGGGAGGATAAACTGATCCTCTTAGGTGACTTTAATGCCAGAGTGGGAAGGGAACACCACATCTGGGGAGGCGCCATCGGTCATCATGGTGTTTGCAATATGAATAACAATGGACTCACATTGCTCTCCTTATGCTCAGAACACAACCTAGTCATCACTACCACCCTTTTCAGCTAAAAAACAAGCACAAAACTTTGTGGATGCACTCAAGGTCAAAACACTGGCACTTGATTGACTATGTCATAATCAGAAAGCGAGACCAGCAAGATGCCATCGAGACCCGTGCAATGAGAGGTGCCGAGTGCCACACAGATCACAATCTAATACGTGCTAAGCTCAAGCTAACCATCCGTCCTCTTCTTTCACGCAAACCTCCCTCAAAGAAATTAAACCTTCCTGTTCTGAAAGACACCTCTACTAGGAACAACTACCGTCATGGGATAGCGAGAAAGCTGGCTGAGATCCCTAACATTGATCCAACCAACATCGACAATGAGCTTGACTCTGAGTGGACAAAACTGAAAACTATAATTCAGGAAAATGCAGAAGAAACCCTTGGCTTCTCCACACGATGTCATCAAGATTGGTTTGATAACAACGCTGATGGTATACATGGCCTAATCACAGCAAAAAAATAAAGCACACAATGCATGGCTCTCACAACCTACTTCTGTAGCTCTCAAAGAAAACTTCCAACAGCTAAGATCAGAAGTGCAGAAAATACTCAGAGACATGGAAAATAACTGGTGGAATACCCGTGCAAAAGAAACTCAATCATACGCAGATGCAAATGATCAACATAGTTTCTACAACTCTATTAAAATTTCATATGGCCCAACAAAAAGTAGTATGACTCCTGTTTGCTCTCTAGAAGGAAACCTCCTAAAAAACAAACAGGAGATAATAGATCGCTAGGCACAACATTTCAGCTTGATCCTTAACCAACGAAATCCTGTAGAGCCTAATATCCTCAACAACATCCCTGATGTCCCTCGCTCAGAAATCCTAGATACCAACCCCACTTTCCCAGAAACTATACAAGCCATAAGGGCCATGAAAAACAACAAAAGCCCCGGCCCTGATGGTCCTCCAACTGAAATATTCAAGGAAGGGACTACTTACTCCATCAACATCTCCACAACCTTATTCTCTCTATTTGGAATATGGAAGAAGTCCCCCATGAGTGGCTTGTCTCAGACATTGTCACCATCTACAAACGTAAAGGAGACCGTTCCCTCTGTGACAATAGCAGAGGCATCACCTTGCTCGGCGTTGCAAGTAAAATCCTGGCAAGAATAATGCTTGCAAGACTTTCCAAACACATTTCAGAAAATGTACTACCAGAGACGCAATGTGGCTTTCTTAAAGAACGCAGTACTTGTGACATGATATTCGTGGCCCGACAACTTCAAGAGAAATGCCATGAGCAAAACCGTGATCTTCACATAGCCTTTATCGATCTAACAAAGGCCTTCGACACGGTGAACAGAGACCTTTTATGGACTGCTCTCTCTAAATTTGGAGTACCTCCGAAATTCCTTAACATTCTAAGGAACTTACACAATGATATGCAAGCCTGTGTAAGTATGGGTGGTAGTAAATCACAACTTTTCGGGGTAGAAACTGTAGTAAAACAAGGATGTGTCCTGGCTCCAGTGATATTCAACATCTACCTCACTGCAGAAACCCTCCTGAGCCACCAACAAGTCAACGAAGAAGATCAATTGAAAGTGCATTTTCGACTAGACGGAAACTTATTCAACCTTAGGCGCCTCCAGTCTGTGACAAAAACAACAATGACACACCTAATGGAACTCCAATATGCAGATGATTGCGCTCTAGTGGCTCATTCACCAGATGCCCTCCAACGCAGCCTTACCATTGTCTCATCAATTTACCGAGCCATGGGGCTCAAATTTAACATCAACAAAACTGAAATCCTATCCCAGCAAATAATTGCAGGAGATCCCCCAGTATTTCATCTGAATGGGGAAGCCATCAAACAGCTGATAGCTTCATCTACCTTGGAAGCATCTTCACTAAAAAACACAATATTGATGAGGAAATAGTTGCCCGGATAAATCATGCCTCCGCATCTTTCGGCCGACTCAGGTCCAGAGTCTTCCTAAATCACCACCTCAAGACAGAAACTCAAGTAACTGTGTACAGAGCTGTCTGCATGTCCACTTTTCTATATGGAGCAGAATCCTGTACGGCTTACTGTCGACATGTAAAACAACTTGAGGCATTCCATATTCACTGTCTTCAGCATATATTACGGCTCACATAGCAAGACAAATTACCTCATTCTGAAATTCTCCACCGTTCAAACCTGCTGAGTATAGAATCCACATTGGCAGAAAAACAACTCAGGTGGATCGGCCACGTCATCCGTATGCCGGAACATCGCCTTCCTCGCCAGGTCCTCTACAGTAAGCTCCCTGAAGCTCGGCGTAATCCAGGGGGTCAGAAAAAGAGGTACAAGGACAACATCAAAGCTACGCTCAAGAAGTGCAACATACAACCTGAGCAACTAGAAATGAATGCCTCTGACAGACCACTATGGCGCTCACTCTGTAAAGCTGGAGTCAATCAACTTGAAGAAGACAACAGCGTAGGGAGAGAAGACAAAACCGTCGAGATCGGACACCCCCGGTCAACCCAGACCTGACTTTCCAGTTGTGTGGCAGAGTGTGTGGATCCAGAATTGGTCTTCACAGCCATGCAAGATGGCACCAACGACAACAGATCTAACTTCATCCCCATCACAGCGAAGCAGAAGTCGTCTTCGATTCGAAGGACAGCAATAACGTAACGTAACGTGTGTTTGTATCTTTATGTGTGGACATATGTCCCAAGCCTAGCATAGAAAATATGTAGACGTACTATAAATGTTTTTAATAGAGTGAAATCAATGGCCTTTTTAAGAGTACCATGACTGTCATAAATAGTTATGCGAGATCACTGAACTCTCTGATAGGTGACATACCTTGAGTCCTATGGTAACAGTATCTTTCCATCACAGTGGAGGTTTCCACAAATCTAGTATTTTCAGGATATTGACAGAGCCACATTGCCTTACTTGCTCAGGAGTGGCAGTACCACCCGAGCTCTTTCAAAAACAATATGGTATTCTCCTGAGAATATCTCGCTGTTTAAAATGTATTCACGAACCTTTTGTAATTAAGTGAAGAAAACATATGTTCCGATGTCACATTATCCTTCGGCATGGGACACACACGTACACACACACACACACACACATATATATATATATATATATATATATATATATATATATATATATATATATATATATATATATATATATATATATATATATATATATATATATATGTGTGTGTGTATATACTTATATTTATATATATAGATATATATATGTGTGTGTGTTTGTGTATGTATATATTTTAAGCATATGTATATAAACACACACACACACACACACATATATATATATATATATATATATATATATATATATATATATATATATATATATATATATATATATATATATATTTATATGTGTGTGTGTGTATGTGTGTGTACATTTCAAGTATATGTATATAAACATACACATACACGTACAGTTTATATATATATATATATATATATATATATATATATATATATATATATATATATATATATATATATATATATATATATATATATATATATATATATATATATATATATATATATATATATATATATATATTGCAGGAACACATACACATATATATTACTGTAGTCATAACTATACTCGCAGATAAAAGCATATATACACATACACTTGCACATATATATTCATCCATAGTTACTAATGACTCAGTACAAAAAGTGAAATAAGTCTTACGACTGACATAGTTAATAAAAAACTCTCGTTAAAAAATATGTCCTAATTTACTTCTTATTTTAACCCCCAATACATATCTCGGACCTTGAAGTATTTTTCCTTTGATATACTTTCACAAAATCTGACTAACTAAAAATGTTTGCTTACCAGAAAGGTTTAAACTTGAGCAGGTTGCCATTATCTGAGATGCAGCTGCCTTTTACCTTATGGTTACCTTGAAACTTTTCAGATTTCCTTGAATTTGAAGCTCGTAACTTCCTAAAACAGAAATTACCTTCGAATTGCCTGATAAATTACCTTGAAACCATGCAAATCTCCTCAAACTATGGTAATCACCTTAAAATTTTAAACTCCTATCTCGGCATAACACCGAGATAAGAGTTTGTTCTACTTGTGCACGAGTTTCACATCCTGTGTATATTGACCTGTTGCATTGCATAGGAAAGCTCCATTATTATTATTGTTATTATTATTATTATTATTATTATCATTATTATTATTATTATTATTATTAGTATTATTATTTACTAAGCCACAACCATAGCTGGAAAAGCAGAATGCTATAATCCCAGGGGCCCCAACAGAGAAGATAGCCCAGTGAGGGAAGGAAACAAGGAAAAATAATATAGTTTAAGAGTATTCCTGTAGAAGATTATATCAGCATTGGTTTGATAAATTATCTCGTTTCTCTGGATCTGGAAATAATCCATGCCTCATTTCTTGAGTTTCGAAATGAACGCAGTTATTAAAACTGAAATATGTCTGAAATTATTTTTTTAGTATTTCCAGGTTTATTTTCCGAAATAGATTATGGCTTTTATCACCAAGTATACTTATGCCATCCCCACCCAGTAACATGATAGCCATCCTGTGAGATACAGCCTCTAGGCTAAAGAGATATTGGATATTCTAAGAAATTTCCATAGCGTTTGATGGATCCTTTCCAA
Organism: Palaemon carinicauda; assembly: GCF_036898095.1. Lineage (NCBI taxonomy): Eukaryota > Metazoa > Arthropoda > Malacostraca > Decapoda > Palaemonidae > Palaemon > Palaemon carinicauda. The sequence goes on along the minus strand of NC_090736.1, from coordinate 18,366,031 downwards.
GTTACGACCTTTTCCGTGATTACGCATACACCATATTCCTTACACATTTTCCTCCTTCCACATACATCCGACAGTACTGAACAAACCACAGCCTACATTGTCACCTATGTGGTAGATACTGTAACTTTTTAGTGGCCATTTGTCTAAATAGTAATAGTAAAATAGACTTATAATTGTATGTAGTTCCTGTACAAGGACAATCAGAAATCAAATCAATGTTCTCTAGTCTTGGATATACAGTATCATACCTTATCCTGTGTAATTCAGGCTTCTACTATCCTGGGTTAGGTACACTCATGCACATATACCTGTAAATATGCTCTGACCACTTTTAGATGGTGTTGGACAGGCTTGATAAAAGAACATAGAGTGCCTTTTTTCTTATCTTCTTTTTAATCTTAATAAATTATCCTCCTTTTCAAAGCCAGTAGTAAGGTTATTTTGTATATAGTAATTTATAAATAATTGTGATTTTATAATTTTTTCTTTTATAGTGTATTATTTACCTTAGTGTATTTTTCTGTACTAGGCTACTTTTTCTATTAGGATCTTGGGGTCTGTAGCATCCTCATTTTCCAACTAGGGTTGCATAGCTGATGCCTTCCAATTGGACTATTTAGTCAAAGGTTAGGCCACCAATAATAATGCTTAAAACGCTTCTAAAAGACTAAAGTTACTTCCAGATCTTTACCCAAACAACATATATAACGTTTAAAACGCCTCCAAAGGACTGAAATTATCGTTTGTAATAATAATAATAATAATAATAATAATAATAATAATAATAATAATAATACAGAATCTCTAATAACTATTCCCTCCAACAAAGCTCCTCCTTCTTCTTTCCTTCTTCGGTTTCAACGTATTCCCTTTAAGAACAGAGATACTGTATTCCAGTTTAGGGAGAGCTCCTCGCTCGCTTCCTTGTAACCTAATAAAAATTCTATTAGGCTCACGAACTTATGTTAGAACCTATTAATGTGAGTATGGCGTAACCTTAGCTTTGGACAGACTAACGGCCTGGAGAAGTATACGTCTTATATTATAGTACACGGGGTTGGGAAAACGTAGTTCAATAGTCTTTCTTATTTACGTATGTTGATTTTTTGTAAAGGACTATGAACTTTACACGATGGTCGAAATATCGTCGTTCAGTAATATATACCTCATGTAAGAATGTTGATTTTTACAAATGGACTGTGAACTGTGAATGCATGAAAATGAGGCCCAGCTAGTGCAAACATACACGCACCTATTAATGGTATATAATTATTCTATTGAATACTGTTAGATCAATTTAACGATACTTCCAGAGCTAAGTATCCATCATACTTGGACAAAAAAAAAAAAAAAAAAAAAAAAAAAAAAATAATAATAATAATAATAATAATAATAATAATAATAATAATAATAATAATAATAATAATAATAATAATAATAATAATAATAATATGCTCTTTGTTCGATTCGTATTAACCCTTTGAACTCTGATGATTGATTTCAATTATATACCAAGTAGCTTTTTTCCTTTTATGATAACAATTTATTTTATGTTTATGAGATATATTGAAATGGCAATAGCGCAACTAAAGTAATTTTCCCCTTATTTGTAATGTTGCTAAAAGATTTTAATAAATGCAAGTTCTTAATTACAGCTAAGAACTTGTGTACTTTCCAATGAAACGGAACAATTTACCCAAATTTACTATTACGCAACAATATACATATATATATATATATATATATATATATATATATATATATATATATATATATATATATATATATATATATATATATATATATATATATATATATATATATATATATATATATATTGTATATATATCTAAGAAGATTTAACCCACAACTGAATTAAAACGAAGAAAGAAATAGTTAACACTTCTTATTATTAAGGCTGAAACAGAATCACCCAAAGAACTCTCTCTCTCTCTCTCTCTCTCTCTCTCTCTCTCTCTCTCTCTCTCTCTCTCTCTCTCTCTCTCTCTCTCTCTCTCTCTCTCTCAGACTTGAATCAATGGGATTTCTATTATTCCTTGTTCTCACCCACTTCAGACAGCTCAAAAGAAGTCTTTAGATTTTTAAACTTCAGTTGGTACTAATCTTTGCCCATAAGATGCCGAGAGCTGACTCAATCGATCTATTATAACACCACCTTCAATGTTATGGAAGGTTAATCTGACCACACCTTCAGTATCATTAGTCTCATGTGACACTTAATTTGGTGTCATAAGATATCTTTTGTGATCCGATCATCGGTTTTATTAGGGCCTTGTGTAACATCTTCGGTATTCTGGATAGTCTTATGTAACACTTTTTTTCAGTGCTATGGGAGACCATACTTGACAGCATTCAGTGTCATGAAGGAATCGTGTGACACCGTGTGACACCACCTTAGCATCATGGAACATCTTGCGTGACCTTATTTTCACTTTCATATGACTCCCGTGACACCTCCTATAGTGTCATGGAAGACCTCATGTGACACAATCTTCTGTGTCATGAAGGTTTTAAGCAATGCCGCCATCAGGAGACACTACGCACAGTGTCATTAAAGACCGATAGGCCAAGTAACTTAGCAGATAAGCTGTTATAGAGTGTTTGTCTTTACAATGAGGTATAATGAAATAGATATAAATATGCGATAATGCCAGGACTAATCGTATTAATGGGGATATTGTTATTGTTACGAATACTGATAAAGATAATTTCTAAGCCTAACGTTTGATTAAAAGTAAAGAAAATAGGAGAAAGTTACCACGATCATTAAAAATAGAATAAGTTAATAAATGTTAGCTAGATAAATATTAGCACAACGTTGACATCAAAAGTGTTTTAGTCTTATCCTGTTTCAAATAATTTTTACTTGATTGGTGATATAGTCTGTTGAAAAATACAATCTCCATAATTTTCATTCGAGTCTTGTGAGCCAAAAACCTCATAAGTATTTAAAGGTCACTCATGAATGGCAGAGGGAAGGGATAGTGACAATTCCTTAGCAGGAGATTGGCCTGCAGATTGACCATATATGCATTACATACGAATACCGACCAACCTCCCTCTCCACCCAAGATAGGACCAGGTAGGGTCAGAGAATGGTTTCTGGTGATTCGGCCCCCAAACATCCCATCCTTACTCAAAAAGATGGTGAGGTTGCAGAGGCTACCAGAAATTATTGAGCTTCAGCAAGTCTCAAACCCAAGCCCAGCACATAAGTAACCGCAACCTTGCATTGTGCCCATTATGCTCAGTTAACTTTTCCTCTCTTGATCCTAATCTATTCATTGACCAGGTTTTGTGCAGCACATGAATTGTTAGGAAAAAGAACTTTTCCTGTAAAAATAAAGTCTGTCGAGTAAAGATGGCCATTCAAAGGTAGCGTCATAGACTCTGTACCATGATCTTCCACTGCCTTGGGTTAGAGACTTAAAGTTATCTTGCTTAAGGGTACACTTTGGCATACTATTCAGTCTTTTTTTTTCTTTTCCTTTTTTTTTGAAGATTTTATAGTGTATATATGAAAGATTTACTTTGATACTGTTACTGTTCTTAGAATATTTTATTTTGATAGTTCATTACCTCTCCTGTAGTTAATTTATTTCCTTATGTCCTTTCCTCATAAGGCTATTTTTCCGTGTAGAAGCCCTAGGGCTTATAGCATCCTGCTTTTGAAACTTGAGTTGTAGCTTAGCCAATAATAATAATAATAATAATAATAATAATAATAATAATAATAATAATAATAATAATAATAATAATAATAATAATAGCCTATTTGCTAAGTTACCTAGTCTATTAGTCTATAATGATATTGTGCTTCTTGTCTCTTCTTGAGACTTACCATTATAAAAAGATAACGTAACATAAGACCTTCATAACACTCACAATCATGTCTAATGAGATCCTCCCTTGATACTGAAGGAGGTGTTACTTGAGACCAATGATACTGAACGTGTGGTCAGAATGACCTTCCATGACAGTGAAGGTAGTGTCACACTGGTTCAGTTTTGTCAACTCTCAGCATCTTCTGGGTACTGCTTAGTGCCTAGTGCCAACTGTAGTTTAAACATTTCAATTCATCATGCTTTTGGGCGGTCTGAATTTTGTAGGGAAAAAAAAAAATTAATGTTGCTCTTGAATTTTGTTGCAAGATATTAAATGTTCTAATTCGCGAAATATTGCTTCCTAAAACATGCTTCTATGCAACTTAGCTTTAGACCTATCTTCTTCAACATTCGTGAATTCAAACATGGATCAGAAGCGTTCTATTGTTCGGTGTTTTCGTGTGTTTTAACGCACATATCTAGGATTTAGAACTCGCTTTACCTTTGGTGTATAGCTAGATTTCAATATAATGTTTCTATGACAGATAATCATTATCAGTGACAATGATGACATGCATGGGATAATTTGTAATACGATCCACAGCACTTTCTGCATTTTCTTCATTCCTTTCACGGTGCTGACAGTCGTTGCTTCGGGACGACAAACTATTGAGACCAGCCACCCGTTGAAGTACTACTGCTGGAAAGTTATGGGGTCCTATGATTGGCCGGACAGGACTACAATGGATACTTCTCTCTAGTTACGGTTCATTTTCCCTTTGCTTTCATATACATCGAATAGTCTGGCCTATTTTATACATATTCTCTTCTGTCTTCATACACCTGACAACACTGAGATTACCCAACAATTCTTCTTCACTGAACTGTTATAGTTCAGTGGCCAATTTCCTCTTTAGCAATGGTAAGCAGGTCTTCTAGGAGAAGGACTCTCCAAAATCAAACCATTGTTCTCTAGTTTTGGATAGTGCCATAGCCTCTGTACCATAGTCTTTCACTGTCGTGGATTAGAGTTCTCTTGCTTGACGGTACACTCAGGCACACTATTCTGTCTTATTTCGCTTTCTCTTGTTTTGTTATAGTTTATATAGGATATGTTTATTTCAATGTTGTTACTCTTCTGAAAATATTTTATTTTTCGTAGTTTACTTCCCTCACTGGGCTTATGGTAACCTACTTTACCAACTAGAATTGTAGCTAAGTAAGTAAGTAAGTAAGTAATAATAATAATAATAATAATAATAATAATAATAATAATAATAATAATAATAATAAAAATAATAATAATAATAATAATTGTTGGATTAAAGACACAGTATCTCAATATCATAAGACTTTTTATTAAACTTTACTTTTAACTTATCTTTAATACAATCATTAAATATTGCATTTTTATAAGGTTATATATCATTATATCAACAATAACATACATACGTTCCTTTATGGGTTCATAAAGAAATTTTTTTTTTTTTTTTAAAAGACGAATGAGATGCGACAATTATCTAGAGATTACCATTTACGAGTATACATAAGATAAGCGTCAAGTCCTCTCTCCAACCAAGCGAAGACCAGGGAGGGCCAGATAATGGTTGCTGGTGGATAATAAGGTAGACCTATATGTTCCTTCCTAGAACTCATCCCAAACTAGTAAGGATGGCGAGGTTACACACACAAATTGAAACTATCAGATTTGAGCGGTGTTTGAACTCTCATCCAATAGATTGAGATACAGGGACGTTTACAAAAGAATACTTGGTATATTACTCATTTGCATTTTCTTTTCGAATCCTATATAGCTGTTATTAAAACTTCCTAGCAATTTGTACCGGACGCGTTTCATACATGTTCCCGAGTCTATGTATATAAACTCGATAATTGTTTAATAAAGTTTAGTTGAATTCACCTCACCTCCCAGTTATCACCTAACTGGCTCCTCGTCACAAATTATTTGCATTATTTTCCAAGGTAAACATAATTTGTTAAGTGAGGCTCTCATTTTCTGGCTGATAAGATATATATATATATATATATATATATATATATATATATATATGTATATATATATATATATATATATATATATATATATATATATATATATATATATGTATATATATATATATATATATGTGTGTGTGTGTGTGTGTGTGTATATTAAATGGATATATTTATATATATATATATATATATATATATATATATATATATATATATATGTGTGTGTGTGTATATTATATATATATATATATATATATATATATATATATATATATATATATATATATATATATATATATATATATATATTTATATATATATATATATATATATATATATATATATATATATATTTATATATATATATATATATATATATATATATATATATATATATATATATATATATATATATATATATATATATATATATCAAATTATACCAAATGTTCTGAGGTGAAATATGTCTGAGTTATAGATAGTCAGTGTTTGGTCGATGATACAAAAATGTGCTTTGTAGCCTGCTGTGACCTTAAAAGTATAATCCTTTAACAGCTACTGTTGCAACAGAAGACCCCCCCCCTATCTCTCTCTCTCTCTCTCTCTCTCTCTCTCTCTCTCTCTCTCTCTCTCTCTCTCTCTCTCTCTCTCTCTCTCTCTAATTCAGGAAAATTTATGTCAAAGGAAAAGCTAAAGGATTTATTCATAACGTAGATTTTGGTACGTTATGGTGTTATGGAATAAGAGTTTCTTTCAAATTCTATAAGTACTACAACTTTTATACCTGAAGTGTATAAAAGTTATTCATCTGACATTTTATATGAATTATTTAACAACTCCATAATTTCAGTTACAGTATAATGGACATTGATTAAAATTTTCATCCATTTTTTTCTTTTTTTTTTTTTGCTCATGTCTCACTTACTCATATTTTCTATACTTTGTGATGGTGCGTCTCGGTAATTATTCATTTATCTTCAGTAAAATGCAATGCATTAATGCTCTAATGCGTAATGGACTAGACTCTATTTAGATTCCAAAGCTTCAATAAACGTATAGGTTTCTTCAATAACCGTAGCTTAATAGAATATTAAATTTCTAAAAAAAAAAAATAATATGTAATTTATTGTTCGTAGCTATATTTTCAATGCCGTTCCTTTCCACCTCCCTTATATATATATATAATTATATATATATATATATATATATATATATATATATATATATATATATATATATATATATATATATATATATATATATAAATGTGTACATATATATATATATATATATATATATATATATATATATATATATATATATATATATATATATATATATATATATATATATATATATATATATATAAAGCTTTCTGGTCATGCTTAGCAGCATTGCCAGCCATAAAACTACTCTGTCTATCTCCGTTTCACAGGTAGGGTTAGAGGTAATATTCATACACCGATGAGAGGGGCTACGAGTGAGAGTGTGTGCATATCTATCTAAATAAGTAGCTGTCATTTTTGACGGGTCACGTACACCACTAAAACATAATTCTCTCGAACTATTTCTCACACGTAGCGCTTTCTTCCCCAAGTGTCAAACAAAAGTTTCTTACAAGTTGCAGTTTCAACATATGGAACCAACTTCTTGACTATTAACGGAATGTTCTTCACAATTTGGTATATGAAATTTCCATAGTTTTCTGTTAAAAGGTTTACAGACCACCCATGAGTGGCAGAGGCAAGAGACAGTTGATAATATACATATTACATACATATAATCAAAGCCCAACAACCAGGGAGGGCCAGGCAATGGCTGCTGATGACTCAACAGGTAGACTCAGGACCCTGGGTAGACCTAAAGGCTCCCCTAAACTCCCTATCCTTAGCTCACAAAGATGGTGAGGTTGCAGACACTAGTAGAAACATTCGAGCTTGAGAGAGACCCAAGTTCTACATTTTAGAAGTTCAAATTTGCAGCAAAGGTTTCTATGTTGAACAGGCTGACATAAATCTCTCTTCATAGTTTATATGCCATATAATCCAACGTTCTTACTGATCTTAGATATTTTATGATTTTTTTTCTTTACTTTTCAAGTACTTTATTAATTTATTTATTTCATTTCTTTCTTAGGATATTTTCCTTGTAGGAGCCCTTGGGCTTTTAACATCCTACTTTTCCAACTTTGGTTGAAGCTCAGCTAAAAATAATAACAATACTAATAACAAAAATAACAATAACAATAACAACAATAGTAACAATAATAACAATAATAATAATAAATAATGATAATAGAAAATAAAAAATAATAATAAATAATAATAAATGGTAATAATAAATAATAACAACAACAATAATAATAATAATAATATTAATAATAATAATAATAATAATAATAATAATAATAATAATAATAATAATATCTCCCAGTGACAGAAAATAAAGTTCCTTGTATACATTGATGTTTTTTGAGAAAATAATATCTGGAAACATGTAGAAACAAACAATGGAATAAACTGATACTATTTATTTACTTATTATTCATTCATTATTTATTTTCGCTGCAAGCAGTGAGTGGAGGCGTGGAAATTGTATCAGGTTGCAAGTAAGAAATCCAGAGCGACTTACAATTATCTAGAGAGTCAAGTCTCGGATTCAGTTATTTTCTCTCAAATGAACTCAGAAAATTGATACGTTCATACGACAGGGAAGCTAATAAGAAAATAGGGGTTTTCGACTAATTGTGTTAAGATGTTTTTCCTAGAATATCATTATGACATAAAAGCATTGACTCTGCTCTGTTAATTACTTCCGCCAACATAGTTGAAGGGAGGTTATGTTTTTGCCCCTGTTTGTCTCTCTGTTTATTTGTGACCAATTTCCTCGCTATAATTTTACTCATAGGGTAGTGAAGCTTTCAGGGATTAATTGTTTTGTTTAGACGTGGAAGTGATTCAATTTTGAAGGTCCTTGGTCAAAAGTCAAGGTCGAGCAAAATGCCAACCGAATTAACCCTAACCTTAACCTTATGTTCGCAAATGGTTGTAAATAAGCTGCCGTGACGGAGGTCTGCACTCTCAGAATGCTTTTGTAGTTGAATTATTATTATTATTATTATTATTATTATTATTATTATTATTATTATTATTATTATTATTATTATTTTTACTTAAAATTTCTGTATGTAGTGACATATTTATCAAACATAATTTAAAGTTTCTTAGTGAGCGTAATATTTTATATACAATGAACACGACGTACTAGACAAAGCTGACTAAAGTTCAGAAATTTTCATATTCTAATTACAAGAATAATCAGCAGTAACTGAAGTGTACGCTTTTACGACCATATGAAATATGGAACGCTACTAATCTGCTTCGAATTTAGTGGATATCTACTGTATTTATAGAAAGTAGAATTTAAATGATTCAGAATGTAATGAAAATCCAATTCATGCTATTATCATTCGAGTGTTCAGACAAATTTAATTTAAGAATAGTGTCTTAGGACGTTACGTTATATTATTAGTTCTAAGAAAGATTATGAAATATTAAATTGCATTATTACATACATCAGAAAATAGAAATCATTGCTGGAATAGAGAAATATTATTCATAATTGATTTGTGTTTCTGATAAATATTCGTTTTAATAAGAATTGTCAATTATTTTGTCTACGTTTCAATTGAGTTTATACATAAACAATATGAAAGGTTTAAAGGGCTCAAAGGCTGCTCATGAATGGCAGAGGAAAGGGACATTGACATTGCCCTAGCAAACAGTACAATGCCTTAGAGGCTAACCCGATATACATTTGATCAGCAACCGAGGCCCCTCTCCTCCCAAGCTAGGACCAAGAAGGACAAGGGAATGACTGCTGATGACTCGACAGATATACCAATAAGCTCCCACAAACCCCACATCCTTAGCTCACAAGAATGGTGAGTTTGCAGAAACCAAAGGAACTACCAAACTTGAGCAGAACTCGAACCCCAGTCTGGCATTCACCAGGACATTACTACATCGGCCACAACCCTAGATTGCATTGAAGGAGGAATATAAGCTATAGAAAGGCATTTCCTACCTATCTTATTAATTTCAAGTTGGCAGTGCGTATGCATTACATTTAAATTTCTATGGCAAATGAACAAAATATTACACGAAGAATTAAAATAAAGCCTTCCTACAAACACATGGAGTTTTGTAAATCATAATAATCACATAAGCCAAATATTCCTATCCCAACAAATGTACCTAAAATTATTTTACTAATTAATGAAGTCTAAATCCAGATTTTCGCTAACTATTTGCCTTCACAGAAATTTTAAAAGATCAAATTATGAAATCCCTTGCGTATAGAAAACCTTTTCCCATCCATATAAGTCCTACGAAATCTTGCCTAAGTTTATTTCTCCATCTGGATTGGACTTGATTGAATTTACAAAATTTCAGCCGAGTTGACTACAAACGTGCAAGAAGTTTCGTATTTTATCTAGAATCACGTGAACCAGTTTTTCCAATCACAAAGTCACTTTTGAAAGCAAAATTCTCAAAAGCCTCTTTTACGAAGAAAGACTTGAGGAACATTATTCGTAGGGCATAATAGCAGTATTTAACAAAATGCAAAGGGATTTCTAGAACTGAGCATTGAACATTGAGAGAGAATTTAATGACATCCACATTGAACGTTAAAGAAACGTATAGTGATGTTAAAGGAAGCGTTTATGGCTCAACGTTTTAAAGGGTTGGAAGATAGGAGAGGATTACCTCAATGGCAGCCCATGAAAAGGAAGTATCCAATGTCTTCCAGGTGGAAGCAGTAGAAAGGAGAACAAGACGATGGTTCTCGTTTAACGGAACTCCCGAGATTTTCAAGGAAACGAGGGGCTTTACAAAGAAGAGAAACTATGGATATGATAGTATCATTTAGAAGCGCTGAAAAGATTATATCTTTTAAAGATGAGACTATATTTTGTAGATACTGAGAAAATTGTTTCTTCTGGTAAAGAGGTATTAGCCTCGTTAACTTCCACAGTAACCTTTGCTTTTTCTCTTCTGGTTATTATCTCTAACTGGTTGTTAGATAACAGGAGATAAAGATTAAGAGGCTTTAAAATGTAGTAAAGTATCAACAAGAAAGTGACAAGTAAAATAGATTGGGATGATATCCCAGGAGTCACTACGGAAGACATATAATTGAAACATAGATAACAAACACATTTCATCAAATCCTACAAAAGAATAACAAAAAGATTCCCTATCTTAATGTTCTGTATCAAAGTAACATCACAATATGAGTGCTCATATACACTAAACTTAGTTTATTGTTAAAAAGGATTATTATGAAGGAAGAAACTCTTAAGTCTACCCAACGGAATGGTTGCAATAATCAAGTATTCATGAATGTTTCAACGCAATGCAATGTATTGAAAAATAGCAGCTTAAGAGTACTGCCATAAACAGAAATTGAGATGGATAGAATATGAATTACATTTTACGTAACTTAAGCTTTTCCAACTAACTCGCAAATTCCATTCAATTTATGAGATAGCCTAGAACAGGATTCTCAGCTATGCAAGGTGAAATCAATTAATCTTTGTAATTAAGTTCCATACCTTTAAAAAGAAACTAATGCAATATCAAATATAATTCAAAATATTTTGCTAAAATTACTTCTAGAGTTGTGGTAACCTACTGGAAACGCCTCTACTGGCAATCTGGTGGATAGGAGTGTGAGACCCGCTACAGCTCGATAGTTTCTAGTAGCGTCTGCAACCTCACCATCCTTGTGAGCTATGGATGTGGCGTTTGTGGGAGCCTATAGGTCTACCTGCTGAGTCATCAGCAGTCATTGTCTGATCCTAACTTGATGGGGAAGGGGCTTGGGACCTGATAAGATGAGTCTCTAGGATATTGTCCTGTCCCTTAGATCTGTCATTCATGAGTGACCTTTAAACCTTTGAACCAATTAAATAACAAACGACTAAAGAACACACCAGTTTATAATCTGAATACACATGGGTTTGTTTATCCATACCAGACTAAAGAAAGGAAAACTGATTGAAATTAAACAATATCAAAAGCTTCAAATGATCATATGCAGATTACATATGCCTTCAGCCATTTCCTCCAACAGGAGTTGGTCACTGGGAATAACAACAAAATTGGTAATATATAAATTGGCTAATGCACCAGCCACTCGCTGAGATACTACCTCTAGAGAGTTATTGGGTCCTTTGACTTGGCCAAATAGCACTACATTGGGTCCTTCCGTAGTTACGGCTCATTTTTCCTTTTCTTACACATTTACCAAATAGTCTGGCCTATTATTTACACATTCTCCTCTTTCCTCAGGCACCTAATAAAATGATGGCAAAAAAAAAAAATTCTTCTTCACTCAAGGGGTTAACTAATGCAATGTAACTTTTTAGTGGTTGGTAAGGGTAGAAGAGACACTTTAGCTCTGGCAAGCAACCTTTCTATAAGAAGGACACTCCTAAATCAAACCATTGTTCTCTAGTCTTGGTTACTTCCATAGCCTCTGTACCATGGTCTTCCACTGTCTTGGGGTAAAGGTCTATTTGTCTCCTTATTTCCTTTCATCACTGAGCCCTTGGGCTCTTAGCATCCAGCTTTTCCAGCTTGGGTTGTAGCTTAACTAGATATAATAACAATAATAATGATAATAATAATAATGATAATTATGATGATAACGGTTACCATTCCTTAATTTCTTAACGAACGCCACTTGCGATGGAAAATATTCACAACACAATACCGACAATGAATGGCCTTACAGGACCCCAGCACCTGGTTATACAGCCCAAATTTAAGAAATTACCACACAACAATATATTCAGGGCTTAAGGGTTGGTAGCTAGTAATATGAAAGATATAAATAGATTTTCTGGATCTACAAGACCCTTCTGGAAATTAATAATAGAAGCTGGTTACCAATTAACTTTTATGTTCGTGGCTGTACCTCTCCTAATAACAGGATTTTGCAAGAATTGATTATATATAAGAACAGAGTAAAACTTGAAATTAAGTGGAATACTGTGAGTGTCGGAGAATAATGAAGAACTGGTACATTTATTATGCTTCTTATTTAAAAGAAAATCATTACTTTATTATCGGATACCATAAAATTTCCTTTATGATATTTCTAATTTAAAATATAAATTTCAGCGTGCATCAAGTACTAGTGGTTTAAGTGGAATACTGTGTGTCGGTATATAATGAAAAAAATAAATTTATAATGCTTCTTACTAAAAACAAAATTCATTATGTTATCGAATACCATAAAATTTCCATTATATCTATGATTTTAAATATAATTTTCAGCTTGCATCACTTATTCGTTTTAAATCCCGGATATTTCCATAATGTACATCCAGATAATCAGAGTCAGCACCTCCTATTTCTACCACTGCATTTCCTGCAGTTCATTTAACTTCCCCTTTGATGCGACCACTTATGCATTCGCTAATCAACAATTCAATTCATGTGATGAGTCCTTTGTCTCTCTGAACAATTAATCATATCACCTCTCAGTCAAGTATGATATGATCTTTAGGGTATCTTGACCCGTAGTCTATTTGTAAGTGCTTGAGAATTTAGGGATATTTTATATCTTTGATATAGTTGAAGCTTGCAATACAAATACAAATAGCTTTGGCAGATGGGATTATTATTATTATTATTATTATTATTATTATTATTATTATTATTATTATTATTATTATTATTATTATTACTTGCTAATCTACAGCCCTAGTTGGAATGCTATAAGACCAGGGGCCCCAACTGGGAAAATTGCCCAGTAAGGAAACAAAACCAGGAAAAATAAAGTATTTTAAGAACAGTGACAACATTAAAATAGATATCTCCTACATAAACTATAAAAACTTCAACAAAACAAGAGGAAGAGAAATTAGATAGAATAGTGTGCCCGAGTGTACCCTCAATCAAGAGAACTTTAACCCAAGAAGTGGAAAACCATCATACAGAGGCTATAGTACTACCCAAGACTAGAGAACAATGTTTTGATTTTGGAGTGCCCTTCTCCTAGAAGAGCTGGATACCATAGCTAAAGAGTGTCTTCTACCCTTACCAAGAGGAAAGTAATCACTGAACAATTACAGTGCAGTAGTTAACCCCTTGGGCGAAGAAAAAATTGTTTGGTAATCTCAGTGTTGTCAGGTGTATGACGACAGAAGAGAATCTGTTAAGAAAAGGATCCAATGTAATACTGTCTGGCCAGTCAAAGAACCTCATAACTCTCTTGCGAAAATATCTCAATGGGCCGCTGGTGCCCTGGCCAACCTACTACCTATAAAAAATAGAATCCTTTTCAAAATGGGAAGCTTGTAATGTTCCATCTTATATCTCCCACTTTTCGACTGTCAAAATATACATTATTTAACTTTCTGATTTTCAATTAACGTTACGTCACTACGTAGAAACGTAGTTACGCCTGTCGTCACGCAAGTAAGCGATTACCTCCAAAACAATAATTAAACTCTGAAAGAAATGTCAGGAAAAGGAGTACCACAGGGCAGCGTTCTTAGTGTTACTTTATTTGCACTAGCAATAAAGGAAATTTCTTCTGTGGTCCCGATTATTATTATTATTATTATTATTATTATTATTATTATTATTATTATTATTAAGCTACAACCTTAGTAGGAAAAGCAAAATGATATAAGCCCAAGGGCTCCAACCGGGAAAAATAGCCCAGTGAGGAAAGGAAATGGGGAAATAAGTAAACGATATATAAGAAGTAATGAATATTGAAATAAAATATTTAAAAAACATTAACAACATTAAACGTTCTAAACACATTCTTTGTGGATGATATTTGACTGAATAAATCGAGGTAGGATATTTCACTTTGAATAAATCAAGGTAGGATATTTCACCTTGAATATATCGAGGTAAGATATTTCACTTTGAAAAAAATGAGGTAGGATATTTCACCTTAAATTAAGAAGGTCGGATTATTAACCTTAAAAACTTTTATGCTTGGCTTTTAAACTTAGAAATAGGAGGCAGAATAAAACTTATATAAAAAAGGAATAAGTTGGGAATATTTCATATTTTAAGAAGGTAAAATTAAGCAGCCTTTTTTTTAATTGAAAATGAGAAAAAGGTAGAATACTTTGCTTTGAAAATTAAACAGAATATTTCATCTCTAAAACAGGTTACAGTAGGCAGAATATCTCATCAATAAATGGGGTAAGGATTTTTCTGTGTATGTTTAAGAGTTTGTAAATAATTATAATTATCAAGTTTCCTTAACCATTTGAAAAGGATGTCTTTGTATTTTTATATGTTATACAGAAATATCTATACATATGAACATTTCTATAAAGTAAACTTTAACGTGAATCTAGTTACATAAAAATCTTAAATTTAACTCATAGGGGTGTGGCTAAGATCCTAGGTTCAATTTTCGAAAAAGGTTTTATTTTTTAAGGACTTGATAGAAAAATAAGGGTTGTTGAGCGCACCTCCCCCCCCCTCTCTCTCTCTCTCTCTCTCTCTCTCTCTCTCTCTCTCTCTCTCTCTCTCTCTCTCTCTCTCTCTCTCTCTCTCTCTCTCATTTATTTGACATCGGCCTTGTACACACTTGAACTGCGCGTTGGCTGATCCGGTGTATTTGGACTGTTACACCTACGACAGATTTTTTCTTTTTTACTTTGTAAACTCCTTTTCACACATGTTTTACTCACTACACTAAATCGTTTTCAGCATGCTTTAATTACTTCATTAGCTGCGTATGCTATGCTCACTTCGTTGAACCTTTTAAATGATGCTTTGATTTCTTCATTAGCTGGTCATGCTTTGCTCACTACATTAAACCATTCTAAACATGCTTTGATCCCTTCAACAAACCATTTTAAACCTGCTTTTATCACTCAAAAAGCTTCACATGCTTTGCCCACTCCACTTAACCATTCTCAACATGCTCTGATCACTTAATAAAATCATTCTAAGCATGTGTTGATCACTTCATTATCTGTACATATTTTCCTCACTTCACTAAACCTTTTTAACCATGCTTTAATTACTTCATTAGCTGGACATGCTTTGTTCACTTCACTAATTCCTTTTGAACATACTTTGATCGCTTCAATAGCTGGGCATCTTAGTTCACTTCACTAATTCATTTTGAACATACTTCTATCACTTCAGTAGCTGGGCATGCTTTGTTCACTTCACTAAATTCTTTTGAACATACTTTGATCGCTTCAGTAGCTGGGCATACTATGTTCATTTCACTAAATCCTTTTGAACATACTTTGATCGCTTCAGTAGCTGGGCATGCTTTCTTCACTTCTGTAGACCATCCTAAATATACGATATCATCAAAACGATACTGCAAAGATGAAACTAGTTAGGATTTACTCGGTAAGTTCACTCTTCCTTGAGAAATATTATATATATATATATATATATATATATATATATATATATATATATATATATATATATATATATGTATATACATATATATATATATATATATATATATATATATATATATATATATATATATATGTATATACTATATATATATATATATATATATATATATATATATATATATATATATATATATATTTTCATATACATACTCACATTTATATATATACATATATATATATATATATATATATATATATATATATATATATATATATATATATATATATATATACCCACATTTATAAATATGTATATATATATATATATATATATATATATATATATATATATATATATATATATATATATATATATATATACATACATACCCACATTTATAAATATGTATATATATATATATATATATATATATATATATATATATATATATATATATATATATATATATATATATATATATATACAGAGAGAGAGAGAGAGAGAGAGAGAGAGAGAGAGGAGAGAGAGAGAGAGAGAGAGAGAGAGAGAGAGAGAATATCTACCTATCTATATATATGTTTGTGTATATATATATATAGATTATATATATATATATATATATATATATATATATATATATATATATATATATATATATATATATACATATATATATATATATATATATATATATATATATATATATATATATATATATATATATATATATATATATATTAACGTAAAGGGCCTGGGTTAGATTTCGCCAGTCATCTCTATTTTGAGCTTTTAAAACAATACATTGCCCTCCATTTTAAGAGAATTAGGTTTAATCCTAATGCGAGGTATAAATTTATTTACATGATTTTATTACTAACTTCATCCTCTACTTAACCAAAAATTCAGAAAATGAAAACATGTATCATGAAGGGTTAAGTAAATTTAAATTTTCAGCAAGAATAGGTTATAAGTTTTATTTTTGACTCATATCTTTTCAATACGATTAATAAGAAAAACTTGCTTGATTCTATTG
>NC_090736.1:18333704-18346204 GCF_036898095.1 Palaemon carinicauda | reverse complement strand
TATACTAATGTAGGTTGGTTTTCTGTGAGCGTTCAGACTGAAGTTTCCCACCATCACCAATCCACAGTTGCCAGCGTGGTGATGAAAACTCCCCAGATATGATAAGGACACAGCTGAGGTCTTTCTCCTGCTGTGGACTAGAGCGATTGCAATTATTGTTGTTGTTTTGACGTGTGTGTGAGTTTGTGAATGGATATATATATATATATATATATATATATATATATATATATATATATATATATATATATATATATATATATATATATATATATATATATATATATATGTGTTTAATATCGGATTTGGAGGGCTAATTTAAAACTAATTTTTTTGCGGATAGCTAGTTTTCTTTTTAATTTTTGTGTGTGCATCAAATTCGACACCTGTTGTACATTGATGACTGTTGAAATCAAGGAAAATTGCATTAAAAAGTGGTTTAGAAGTCAAATGCATTTACTGTTCCCACGACGCTATACCAAATTGTACAATAAAAAATACAAAACGAGCCAATAGCTTTTACGAATGATATCTAACCCATGATTAGGGAAAGGGTAAGTCATGAACAGAGATAGATATTATCGTCTTTAATATTTGTTCGTCCAACATTTTAACTCAAATCTCAATATAAGAACTGCACCATTACATTAATATGCCTCATTGCTCAACTACAAAAAATATATATCTTATCATCCAATGGCAAGGATCGAGTTGAGGTGGGGGTGGGGGGGGGGGTGTACTACGATGGAGTTGACTGAGGGCGGGAACTAAGGTGGGGTTAAGGGGGAACTTATGGAGCTGAGTGGGGGCAGGAACTGAAATGGTGTTGATTAGGGGCGGGAAATACGGTGTGGTTAAGTGGGGGCAGGAACTAATATTGGGTTGAGTGGAGGAAGGAAATTAAGGTGGATTGAGGGGGAACTAGGATGGGGTTGAGTAGGGGCGTTAACTAAGGTGTGGTTAAGTGGGGGAGATAACTCTGATAGGGTTGATTGTGGGGCAGGAACTAAGATGGGGTTGAGTATAGGGCAAGATCTACGATGTCTTTAAGTGGGGATGGAAACTAAGGTGGGGTTCAGAGTGGAACTAAGATAGGATTGAGTTGGGGCGACTAAGGTGAGATTGTGTGGGGGCGGGAAATAAGATAGGGTTAAGTGGGGGAGTTAAGTTAGGTGGGGTTGAAGGGGGAAATAAGGTGGGGTTGAGTGGAGGAAACCAAGGCTGGATTGAGTGGAGGAAACTAAGGTGGAGTTGAGTGGGGGAAACTAAAATGAGGTTGAGTAGGGGAATTAAGTTGTGGTTGAGTGGGTGAATTAAGGTGGGGTTGAGTGGAGGAACTAAGGTGGGTTGAGTGAGGGAACTAAGGTGGGGTTGAGTAAGTAGAATTAAGGTGTGGTTGAGTGGAGTAACTAAGGTGGAGTTGAGTGGGGGGAAACTAGGATAGGGTTAAGTGGGAGGAAATTAATGTGGGGGTGAGTAGGGAAACTAAGGTGGAGTTGAGTGGAGGAAACTAAGGTGGGGTTGAGTAGGGGGGAATTAAGGTGAGGTTCAGTGGGGAGAACTAAGGTGGGGTTGAGTGAGTAAAATGGGAACTAATGTAAAATTGCTTGCAATGAATACATTTGGTCCGATGGGAAGGTTCTTCATATATTAAAAAGAGATGAATCTCTCTCGAAACGTCACACAAAAAACCAGCAAAAGAATACGAGAAGGGAAATGTTATTACGTTGTTAAGGTCGCAGGTTTGGCTGGTGAGATGAGAATTTTTCAATGATAATAATAATAATAATAATAATAATAATAATAATAATAATAATAACAATAATAATAATAATAATAATAATAATAATAATAATAATAATAATTTTATTATTATTATTATTATTATTATTATTATTATTATTATTATTATCATTATTATCATTATTATTATTATTATTACTGATGTTGTTGTCTATAAAGACATTAACTTTTTTTTGAATAAGACGTAAGACTACAAAACGGAAGCCAAATATCCATTGGCATAAAAAAAAAAAAATTAAGAAAAAAGAAGAAATAATATTCATCTAATAATAATATCAAATACTAGTAAATAAAATTTATTATACAGAATTAAAAACAAAAACTAAAGATTCCTATAAAGTTATTCGTTTTATTTTATATAGAACTATACGTTGATGCTCTCTGAACAATTGCTCTTTCTCACGGAAATGTGATATTTAAAATTAGCTTTGAGCTTCGCGGGACTTACAATACTGCATTGCATTCTTTATTAAGCCCAGAGGATAATTCTAGATTGAACTAAGACTTGTTTACACAAACAGCCATTAAGAGTTATCAGCATCCCAGTCAATAAAAGATTTAGCATTCTATAATACATTAGCAAATGCGACCCGTCAGAAATGACGTCTAAATATTTAGATAGATACACACACAAATTAACTTCTTTACCCCTCTCCCCTTTTCTTAAGTATCACAGGGCAGTTTGCGCAATTTGTGGGATTCTTTTGTTTCCAAGTGGTTGCCGCTCATCGTGACAAGATATATATATATATATATATATATATATATATATATATATATATATATATATATATATATATATATATATATATATATATATATATATATATATATATATATATATATATATATATATATATATATAGCCAGCTACATACTCTTTATTACATAGGCAATATATATATATATATATATATATATATATATATATATATATATATATATATATATATATATATATAGCCAGCTACATACTCTTTATTACATAGGCAAGACTTCATCATTCAAATCTCTTTATCCATTAAATAAAGATAATTTTATTGGAAAAGTTTTCAGAAAACTTAATTAGGTTTTTCTGATACCATCCTATCCAGATTATTCAAGTTATCCTTTGTAAGTAAGCAGCCTAATTAAATGAATATCAATTGGAATTTACTTGTTAAAGTGGACCTATGAATAACTTGGTGATAAAGGACCAGTTACGACGTATATTGATTGCCAAAATTCCTTAAACTCTCTCAATAATCCCCCCTTTTTTTATACAATATAAAAAGAAAGAGTCCGAATGTGATAATCATAAATACATTTGAAACCTAGCCCTCAGAAGTATATTGGGAGTTGAATGGCATGAAACGATTAAAAATGAATCTATAAGACAGATTACTCGAGTGCCATATGTGGATGAGATCTTGATAAGGGGTAGATGGAGATGGTTTGGGCATGCTCGTCCAACTTCCCAAGAGAGATTAGTTCACCAAACGTTCAGTTGTGCTCCACAAGGCAGTAGAAGAGTTGGAAGACCCAGGCCTACATGGCTGACGACTATTAAGCGTGAAGTAGATGATATATGGAGAAGTATTGAATTAAAAGCTCAATTTAGAAACGACTGGGGAAATCTAACCGAGGCCCTTCGTGTCAGTAAGCGTAGGAGATGAGGATGACATTTGAAATCAAGAATTACACCCAGAATTTTAAATTAATTGTATATATTGTAGTTAAAGAGACATTGTTATTGCAAAGATCTGGTCATCGAGGAGCCAATATACTTGACCTACTTACAATCATACTCTGAGTTTTGTTATGGTTTATCTTCATTATTATTATTATTATTATTATTATTATTATTATTATTATTATTATTATTATTATTATTATTATTATTATTATTATTGGTGTTGTTGTTCTTATTGTTGTTGTTGTTAAGATACAACCCGAGTTGGAAAAGCAGGATGCTATATGCCCAAGGGCTCCAACAGAGAAAAAAAACCAGTGAGGAAAGGAAATAAGGAAATAAATAAACTACAAAAAAGGAATTAACAATTAAATCAAATATTTCAAGAACAGTAACCAAATCAAAATAAATCTGTCATGTCTCATAATTTTCGTCATGCACTAATTTCCAGCTAGATATCTGTTAACGTATTCAACAACTATAAGTCTATATTATTGAGGATATTTGGAAGATAAGGGTTGACGAAAGAACTTATAGCTAGATCTATATTGAGGAATTCAACAACTATAAGTCTATATTCAGGGGGATATTTTAAAGATAAAGGTTGACGATTACCAGTCTCCAAACACTATTGGTTGCCTGCTGAAGGCTATGGCTAGAATTCCCCTCATGTTGAAGAAATCCTTAACATGAAAAAGATCCATACCTAATTTTTATCTTAAAGAACTCTGGAAGTGATTAGGGCAAACAAATGAACAGCAAGGTTGTCTTGGCAACCCAACAGGGATTTGCAAATGAGTTTCCAGGATGCTATTTACATGGTTAATGAAAATGCAAGAGAGAGAGAGAGAGAGAGAGAGAGAGAGAGAGAGAGAGAGAGAGAGAGAGAGAGAGAGAGACAGAGAGAGAGCTTCAGAAGTTATATTTGTTGGATAGCATACTATTATCAGCCAGTTCTGCTAGAATATTACTGTGGTAAAAGTTCGATTAAAACCATTACTCTTATTAATCCGCTAGCAAGATTTCATGTGAAGGAAACTCTACTTTTCATTACTATCTGAATTGAAAATGTAGTTGGAAACAAGGGTGGCATAAGAAATGTAGTTCAATGGGAAAAACAGTTGGATACACCACCTTGAAAATTTTACAATTATTATTATTATTATTATTATTATTATTATTATTATTATTATTATTATTATTATTATTATTATTATTATTATTATTATTATTATTATTATTATGAGCTAGGCTAAACCTAGTTTGAAAAACAAGATGCTATATTCCCGAGGGCTCCAACAAATTAAAATTGCCCTGAGTGGTAAGGAAACGAGGAAATAAATAAACTACAAGAGAAGTATAAACAATCAAAATAAAATATTTCAAGAACAGAAACATTTAATTAGAGCCTCCACATTTAAAGTATAAAACTTTTATAAAAAAAAAACCGCAGACATTGGAAGGCTATGGTAGAGAGGCTATGGCACTACCCGAAGCTAGAGAACAATGGTTTGATTTTGGAGTGTCCTTCTCCTAGAAGAGCTGCTTACCATAGCTTAAGAGTCTCTTCTAACCATACTGAAAGCAAAGTATCCACTGAACAATTACATTGCAGTAATTAACTCCTTGAACGAAGAAGAATTTTGGTAAACTCAGTGACCCCCATCTCTCTCACTAACAGCCTAGTGAGAGGATCACTTTTCATCGGCCGTAATTTACAGCAGAGTTACTGAAATATTCAGTGCTTTGCCCGTAGATTTTCCAAATGTTAGCGAGGTCAATCACATTTGGGCTGCGCCTTAACACACTTCTTGTTTTTATTTTTGTTATCGAGACCATCTATAACCAAGTTTTAAGTTCGACAAGCTAAAAGACTACCATCGTGTGCTTACGATGGCAGCCAGGGGTTCTTCCCCCATCCCTACTCCTACCCTCGTGCCACAGTGGAGAAGGGAAGGATAATGAAGCCCAGATGTCTCACCTTGAGGAGCCACAAAAAGAAGACCACTTCTACCAACCAACCGGGAATGGAGCCACTCCCTTGAAGTTCAAGGGACATTCAAGAACAGTCTGATTAGCACCTAGAAGAAGAAGAAGAAGAAGCAGAACCAGCACCACCACCAGCAGCAGAAAAAGAAGGAAAAGAAGAAGAAGACAGCCAGGACACCGACATTAACCCTGCCCAGCAGCCACCTCCACAGCAGACAACCGACAGCACTTCGCACCCAACCAGATTCAGGCTCACTCCTGGCCTCAACATGACCTCGTATGCTGCCATAGCCGCCATGGAGGCCAGGAATCCGCACCTGAACATGACTATTCGTCCCAATCGCGGGGGACAACTATTCATCTCTGCTCAGGACCACCAAACCAAGTCATTCGTTGAGCAACAAGACAACGTCCTACACTTCAACCCAGCCAACAAACCCACCACTATCATCATAGTGTACGACCTCAACCTGCCACTCGAACCTGTACTCAACCACCCTTCCATTCTCACTCCTAAGCGATGTGAGGGGAAAGCTGGAAGGAGACAGATCCCACAAGCTAGAGGCAGTCATCAAGGGACCACGAACTCCACAGCTCTCCTTCGGCCACTGGGGCACCTTCTATACCAAGGAGTACTTCCGAGACCCTATCAGATGCATTAGGTGTCAGAAGTTTGGGCACCACAGGAACCGCTGCACAGGCCCCGAGATCTGCGCAGTTTGTAGCAGCAGACAGCACCCAACAGCCTATTGCATTGCCAGGTTCAAGGTAGGACATCCCACCACTGGAAACTGCCCTAACTGCAGAGGATCTCATCATGCTTGGCATGACAGATGTCTTGCTAGACTGCAGCGCATCACCGACTGCCAGGGAGTAGATCGCCGCTACAACCTGCACCCACGTCAGCAACGCCAAACTCACCAACCTTCAATCAACCACACCCCTACACCAACCAACCGCATCTCCCGACAAAATCCTAACCCCTCCAGACATGCCATTCCTGAACTTCTTCCCCTCCAAGTCTCCCCCCAGCACCTAACCTCAACGTCCTCCCAGACCTCCTTCAAAATCAAAACGATCCCCTTCCCACACTCTTTCCATGCTCTCACCACTAAGATTTACCTCTCCTCCCATTCCTTCTGCTGCCTCCCAGGGAATTAGACCAAAACCTTCCTCATCCTCCTCCGCACCTGTAACTCACACACCCAGCACCTCCAATTCCTTAAGCGAGTTTCCCAGCCTACCTAGTCCCGCTGTCAGAAGCCAATCAAGTGCCTCACGCCCCTCCACACTCCCAGTAATTGAGTGGAACGATTATGACCTTATCTCTTGCCCCATGGAGGCTTTCATTGCCACCAATTCTAACGTACTTTTTAAAGCCCCGTAAGATTAAGTTTACCCACTAGCCTCTTGATGACTTAATTCTTTGTAATGCCCCCCATGAACTTCAAGCTCAGGTCCTTTCATAGTCCCTACAGTAAATAGTCCTAACACTATCACTCAACAACAATGAAGATACCCACAAGAACACCAAAGTGAAAGTGCTCCAATGGAACATCTGCGGACTCAGAAATGAGTTCGCCTTCCTACAGTCCCAAACTTCAGTTCAAAACCCAGACATCATTGTACAGGAAGAAACTTTGCTAAACGAGAATACACCATTTGCGTTCTCAGGATACAAAGTGTACATCACTTATCTAACACCAACGACAAAAGGATTAACCACTCTTATCAAGAATAGCATCCCCTCTAAAAGAGTACCAAGCATCGACTGTGGGACAGAGGCTGAGACACTCAGCGTTCAGATATCTCTGCTGGCCACAGCTTTGGCAGTCCACAATATCTACAAATCTCCAGCCAAAAGCATCAATGCAGAGGGGCTCTTTGCCACCGCCTCTGAGGATGACACAATAGGCGACTTCAACGCTTACTGCCCGTTTCTGAATTCAATATCAGCAACAAATCAAACAGGCAGACACTTGCATGCCCTACTGCAAGAATATCCTGACGTAACATTAATTAACAACGTTATAGAAGCAACCCATTTAAGGGGTGGTCGTTTTGACCTCACCTTCCTATCTAGCACCATACAAAGGGGAGTCAAATGGTGACTGCATCTTGTACTAACAAGTGATCACCTTGCCATAGAAGTTGAATGGGCTCTGGAATATCAAGAACCCTCACATTGACATTTCTACCCTATCACTTGATTTCACCAAGCAACTAGATGCAGCCACCAGTGAATTCATGGCTCAGAAAAAGCATTCTGAAAGGAAACACGCCGACACCTGGTACTACAACAGCCACATCAAAGAGATGAATGCCAGAATCAACCAAACCTGAAAACTCTTCAGGAAATACAGAACTAATGAACTTCATGATATACTTGTAGAAATCACCAAACATTCTCTACACGTAACACTGGAAGTGAAAACAGACAAATGGTATTCATGGTGCCACGAAGTCAACTTCAACACATCCCTAGTAAAAATATGGGGCTGGTTCAACAAAGTCTCTGGGAAATACAGCATCCCAGAGTCACCCACCCAGACCCATTAACTGAAGCTAACAGAACTACTAATAACTTGGCCGACTGATCAAAAAGCACAAATCTACATGTGCAAACCCTATACAAGCAGAAAACACTCCTTCCGATCAGGAACAATATCATAGAAGCCGTCTGCAACATGAGAGATGACACCGACAACCCTTACACCACAGAAGAACTCAACATGGTTCTTGCAAAAGGCAGAAAGGACACTGCCCCCGGAGTCTACTTAATCATATACAGCATGCCAAGGAACATGGGATGCCCCGCAAAGTTGGTGTACTTGCACTTAATCAACAGAACACACACAAAAAGACTATGTCCAATAACATGGATCCAACAGGACACAAAATCCATCCTAAAACTCAAAAGAACTAGACACCTACCGAGCCATAGCTTTGATTAGCTGCACAGAGAAAATAGCTGAATGAATGGTACTCAACAGATTGCAATGGAAAATAGGCCAACTACATCACCGCCTCTATGCCTACAGGAATGGCATAGGCACTCAAGAATGTATTACGGATGCTCTTACAACAATTAATGACAAAAAAGCTTTTGTCATCTTTCTCGATCTTGAGAAAGCATTTGAGCTAGCCAGCTCTCCTGCCATCCTCTTCACACTTGTTGAAAGACAAGTAAAAGGACATCTACTGGTGTGGACTTGTAACTACACACTAGACCGAGAAGCAAAACTTACCTTTCAAGGAAAAACCTCCGAATTCACCCCCCTAGAAAACAGAATGCCACAATGGGGCATACTAAGCCCCTATCTTTTCAATCTACCTATGGAGAATCTAGCCACTCTAAACCTCTCAAACGGAGTGGAAATCTTCATATGCGCCGATGACATATGCATCATCTGCCCATATAAAGCATATTCAAAAAACGCTACCCAAAAGGCACTGGACATGATCCAGGCCAAATGCAACGACCTTGGCCTGAAGATCAATACTAACAAGACTGAAATCATGGCCATAAACCACCCATAAAACCCTCAGAACTTAATTCTGAGGGGTGAAGCCATCGAATAGGTAAGCCAATTCAAGTACCTAGGAGTAATTATCAGCAAAACTCTATCACCGGCCAATGAAGTAACCTACCTCAGAGAGAAAACTAAAATTCGTCTCTGAGCCATGAAACGAATGACCTCCCTCAAACAAGGAGTCTCAAACAGCCTCCTAAGACTGTTTTATGTACAAGCAATTCTATCCCACATCAATTATGCAGCACCCACGCTCACCTCACTGACTGATACTCAGAAAGCATCATTGGAAGTGGTGCAAAACAACACCATGAGACTTATCGGTGGCTCACCAATGTGGACTAGACTTTGGTTGTTAAGAGCTGAAACTAACTTAATTTCCGTTTCAGCCAGGATCGACATTAGGATCAGCAGTATCATATTTAATTTAAGTCAATCATCACAGACAGAGACTGCCCACTCAACAACAAACTTGAAAGACTTCTCCCTCTGGCGGAAGAGATAGACCCGTCAAATTCTCACGCAAAGAGACTGTTGGACACACTGAGAAGAATGCAAATACAAAATGAGGCCCATAGGACCAGGAGGCAACAAAAGCACGAGGGCTACAGCACTCCTGCCCCCTAGGCTCAGGACCCATCCTATAAAACTTCTCCACCCTTCCAGCAGCAAGCAAAGCTCTCTGCACACCAGAGCAAGTCACAGAAGCAGCAAAAAAATGCAATCAGGAACACTCCAGCTCCTAATATCTACTACATTCATGGATTATTTGACCGCGACATCCCTGCAGCAGCCGCTGCAGTCATCTCTCCATCAGGCTACAGAGAAAATTGGAGACTTTCAAACCGGTGCACCGACTTTTGAGCGCAAGACAAATGAGCACCGACAGTTGAGCGCCGACAATTGAGTGCAAGACAAATGAGCGCCGACAGTTGAGCGCCTACAATTGAGCGCAAGACAAATGCGCGCACTAACATTTGAGCGCCGACATTTGAGCGCCATAATTTGAAAATTCAGTCCTCTCCTTACGTTTTTGCATTGACATTATAGACCTTTACAACTCACTGTTACAAGTGTTTGGATATAAAGGAAGAAGAAACAATCTTAATCTTTATTTGCTATAAAAACAATTTGTAAATAGAATATAACTACTTTTGTAGGGTAAGATTATATGATATGGAACGCAGATAATTATCTGCGTTCTTCAAGAAAGCCATTAGATTATAATCTAATGGCTCTCTTGAAGAATACTCATTATATCATTGTTTACTCGTTCATATTTTTTGTGTTTTACAGGTTCATGCCGCCCACAGTTTTTTCTGACCAATTTAGTTGCGGTGTGATTTTGTTCAATTCTTAAAATTTTTATGATAGAATAGCTGAGGAGCTATTTTGAACGTTCCATTTTCCCATCCAGTGCTTATTTTATTTCATCACTCTGTCAAGTCTGTAACAGTAGCCTTCGTGCAATGTATTATCTTTTCCTTTGGATAATGTTACCTTCTCCATACCGAGGGTACTTTGAGTGCGTGTTTGTCTTTTGTTCTAAAATTTCGTGCGCGCAATTGTCAGCGCTTAAATGTTAGTGCGCGCATTTGTCTTGTGCGCAATTGTTGGCGCTCAACTGTCGACGCTCATTTGTCTTGCGCGCAAAAGTCGGACCACGTTTCAAACCACGCCTCCACTCTAAAAACCAAGCTAGTGGCAATTGCAAATGCCCTAGAACACTCTGCCAACCTACAAGAAGGAAACACAAAAATTTATATAGATTCCAGAGGAGCCATCCTGGCTCTCAGCAACAAAGAACCGACTGAAAATGTTTCCCTCATCACAGCAACTCAGTTCTTTGCCTTAGCTCATCAAAGCAACAAAAGGCAAGTAACCCTGATTGGATCCCAAGTCACAATGGAATTACTGGCAATGACGAAGCTGATCATCTAGCCAAATCTTCCCTAATGTACCAGACAATAAACATCACTCTGCAACCTTCACTCAAAACCGTCAAGAATCAAATGGCTGCCTATTGCAACATCCAAAAGACAAGCGAAGTGAGGCGAGCTTTCCTTGATGGATCAAGATCTGCAAAGTGGTACATCGAAGCAACAGATCTAGTACCACATGCAATAGCATGACAAATACCCCGTCAAGTCACAGTTATCATTTGCAGACTGCGACTGGGATATCTGTGCAACAGGCAAATCATCACGGACAATGGTGGAGACCCAGCAGCACAACAGAGATCAGAAAGACCATGCAGCTACTGCAAGCAAGCAATAGAAGAACATCTACAGCATTACTTACTGCACTGTCATGAAACGAGCCTACTCAGACAGGATCTCAACCCCAACAATCCTGTACCTGCAGCAGCAATTGTCAAACACATAATTGTCAATGTAGATGGCTTCTCAGCCTTTCTCCACGGCTACCCTCCACCAAGATAACGTAGTAACAGCCCCAGTTTGTAACCTAAGCAACCTTTCACCTCTTTTTATCTCTTCTTCCACTTGCAATCTCTCTTATATATTTAAAGTTCAGGTATCCCTCTCAACCATGCAGTACATATGAAAACCATGATAAGTAATATTTTATATTTATTTTTGTTCTAGAATTTTCAGGTACAGGAATGTTTATTCCACCCTTTCTCTACCACTCAGCAGAAACTTCACACTATCTCTCTTTCTAATAACTTAAGCTTAAACCACTAAGAAGTTTTTTACTTCACCTATATCAATATCTCCAACTAAAACTTTTCAAACTCCTTCCCGAGCTCTCCCAATCATCGGGACTTACTGCTGTAACTAATTTTCTCAAACTAAAAGACTTAAGCCAGTAGGCTCTTAGGAAGGACATCTCCCCACCACCACCTTCTTCCTTTTCAAAAAGAAAAAAAAAGAAAAAAAAAAAAAAGCAGGGGCTCCTCCCAAACAAGCAAGAAACCATTGCTTGCTACCATCCCAAAACCCACACCCTAACCCAAAATCCACCTACAAATGAAAGTTGCAGATTACCCCATGGCCATATCACCTACTCCCAAATACACAACCAAAACACTAGGCGTAAGGGCCAGACAATCTTCAACAGAAACAACAATCTCAGTGTTGTCAGGTGTAAGAGGACAAAGGAGAATGTGGTAAGAATATGCCAGACTATTCGTTGTATGTATAGGCAAAGACAAAAAAAGCCATAACGTTAGAGAGGGATCTAATGTAGCACTGCCTAACCAGTCAAAGCACTCAATAACTCTCTAGCGTAGGTATCTCAACGGGTGTCTGGTGCCTTGGCCACCTACTACCTACTATTGATTTGACATAAGCAAATTGATTTTACTCTTGTTAAGAGCCTACTACACTTGTTTTGAAAGCAAATATAATCACTAATAAATACTATTCTTCTGCATTCTTGATCTACAAAAGGAAGCATTCTTTCGTTTTCCTTTGTGTTTATTTTCCCATGTTAGCATGTAGTTTTTAGGACATAGTTTCATGTACTGGTCTATTTTCATT
>NC_090736.1:18321204-18326204 GCF_036898095.1 Palaemon carinicauda | reverse complement strand
CCAGTCACCATGGAATTCAGGGAAGTCCCGACACAACCATCTGCTGCGACGAAGATATGGGTGAAGGATGTGGATCCGTCAGGGCATGATACATTGAAGCCGTCCTTGTCGTATCGTATCCACGAGCCATTGTTCAGTCTGCAATTGAACTCATTATTGTCAAAGGGATAAAGCTTATCCAGACAATCTTCACTTGTATGGGAGAGAGCACCGTCTAGCACTATACCTAACTCGCATGAATCCATTAAGTTTTTATGGAATTCAAATGAGTCAGCTGTACATATTTTTCTATCCATTGCGTCTGAACAGTGAGTTAATTGATTTAAGTCTTTAATGACCGTATATGTTTCCTTGTCTGGGGAAATCAATACGTGTCCTGTCAAACTGGATATTACTGGATTTGAGTGATTCGTCATGAAAGTCGGAAATGGTGATATCCTGTTAGATTGCCAGGCATCAGAAGAATCAAAGGGAATTGTAATCATAATCTTGTTATTATCTACGTTTACTGTAATTAGGCTGTAATAAAATTCTAACCTATGTTCGTCTAACAAAGGAAAATAGCCTAGTTTATCCCTTCCTTTCTCCAGAATTAACTTTAAGTAACTTATAGGCAACAAATGGGGCGACAACACACCTTTAGTTGCTAACGTGATAGCTTCTACATAATCCTTGGATTTCTCAATGAAATGTGTAATTCTGTTATGTATGTGATCTATCTTTGAATCATAATACGTTAATGTTGCCAACAAATCCTGTACTTCCATAATTTGAACGATATTATTTGAATGTTCATTTAACAAATCCATAATTTTATTGATGGAAGCTAACTGATTCCTTAGTTCTGACATAATCAATTCATCTTTATGAGTCAAGAACTCAATTTTCTTATTTTGATTACTAATTTTAAGACAATTGGAAATTCCTAAACCTAAACTTGCAACAGACCCAAAGATGCTTCATGCAGCATAAATAAACGGATTCCGTCTTTCTTTATGTTCGTGTCCTACAGTCCACATCAAAAGGTCATAAGCCAAAGATCCTGTCTCGCCAGTCTTATTTTTCAAGTCATCAGATAGCATCTCTGCAACGTTTAATGTTGATCCAAGCAAACTCTCTGTAGTCAAATGAGAATGTCTTCTATGCAACTCATCCAATAATGCAGAAAACCTTGAAATGGCGGTTCTTAAGCTAGTGACATCATTCTCTTGAAGAAAAATTGCTTGCATATGCACTTCGACAATTATGTTGGTTGATGTAATAAAAATGTCTTCTTGTCTTTCAACTATATTGCCATATTTAAAACATATATTTTTAGTCTTAGAGCTCATCCCATACGAGAAAAATGTCTGAGCGAACAATATCACTCCCAACAACAAAAAATTCATCTTGGAAACCTGTAACAAGAAAAAATATATGTAATTACTCCTGTATTAAAAAGAAAACTTTTAATCACATAAGATAGAATAAAATTTTCCTTCACTTCTTTTCCTCTCTTTTCTTTTTAATTTCTTATGTGAGCCAATGGTACTATTCTCTCATCCGTGGGTTGGGATACGTTTTGAACTCTAAACCTATTGGCCGTTAATGTTTCCAAAATGTTAAATGGGCCCTCAAACTTAGGTGTTAGTTTATAATTGAGCCCTTTTCGGACATTGATTTGAATATATATGTTATCACCCACGGTATATGTTTTAGTTGGTTTCGCTATTTTATCATGATTCCTTTTCATTATGATTTGTGATTCTTCTAAATTCTTTCGAAGGATATCATATCGACTTATACTTGCATTTATACATTCTTTTAAAGGATTTGATAGATTAGTTGTAGGCGTTAATACATGGAAAGGTGTTCTAACTGGGGTACCATACAATGCTTCATGCGGTGACATTTTAATTGATATATGATATGAATGATTCAGAGTACTCAGTGCCGCCGGTATTGCAATATCCCAGTTGGGGTCTGATCCCCCTAGTGATACCCTCAATATATTTAATATCTTCCTATTTGCTCTTTCCACTAGCCCATTCGACTCTGGGTGATATATCATGGTATTTATTTTCTTTATGTTGAGGAATTCACACAATGAGGTAAGAAAGTGATTATTAAATTCACCACCCGAGTCTGAGATTATCATGTGTGGAATTCCATGTTTACAAATGTAACACTCGTAAAACTTCCTAGCGCATTCAATCGCAGTTTTAGTTTTAAACGCTATTAGTTCTGTATATCGAGTTAAAGCATCTATAATTACTAAGAGGTGCTTATTTCCTCTGTCTGACTCGTAAAATCCTGTTAACAAATCTAAATATATTCTTTCAAAGGGTTGATTGGGCACAGGATAAGCTCCTAGGCTGACAGGTGTTTTCGTATGCCCTTTGTTTTCCTGACATGTGCGACAATTAGCTATGTGTCTTTTTATATCTGTAAGCATTGTATGCCAATAAAACAATGATTTGGCTTTCTGTGACATTAATGAGAACCCAGGGTGTCCATGTAATGAATTTGAATGCAACCAATTCAGGACAGTGGAAATAAGTGAGATTGGTACTACTACCTGGTCGTTAGTTACATGTGGTGTATTGCGGGTTTTCCTTGTCACAGTCCTACACAGAATATTATCTTTGATTATATAATTCTGCTGCTTATACTTTATATATTCCTTTTCTTTATGATTGCCTTTCAAAGCATTTATAATTGTTTCTATTTTCTGATCTTTTCTTTGCTCAGTCTGTAACAATTCAGCGCTCCAGCCTAAATCTTCTTGTTCAGATATTGTTTTTACAATAGGCATGGATGTTTGATATATCTATTAATTCAGCTAAAGGCTCCGTACAAGATGACACGGGGTTGCGTGATAATGCATCCGCAATGATATTTGCTTTCCCAGGTAAATACCCGATTCTTGCGCCAAAATCTTGAATGATCAAATGCCACCGAGTTCGTTTAGGGCTGTGATTGAAGCCTTTAAAGAACTCTGTTAGTGGTTTATGGTCAGTAAGAACCTTAACGGGATAACCGTAAATTATGAACTTAAAATGCACTAGCGAATTAACAATAGCTAACTCTTCCTTGTCTATTACTGCATACTTACTTTCGGAAGGTTCCCAATTTTTGAGAATAGAAAGCTATCGGGAAAAATTGTTTATCATATTGCTGAAGCAATACCCCTCCTACTCCTAAGTCTAAGGCGTCTGTTGCAATGAAAAATTCCTTTCCGAAGTCAGGAAATTTTAAGGTAGGAGAACTACACAGTTCATCTTTCAAAGTATTAAACGCCTGTTGATGTTCCTCAGACCATATGAAATCTACGCCCTTCTTCGTAAGATCAGTTAAAGGAGCGGCTATTATTGAATAGTTGCGTATAAAACGCCTGTAATATCCACTACAACCCAGAAATTGCTGTATTCCCTTGACATTAGTAGGTATGGGAAAATTACGTATAGCCGACACCTTATCATGGACTACTTTAAGACCTTGGCTTGACACCATGAAACCCAAATATATTAATTCTGTTTTGAAAAATTCACACTTACTAATCTTTACCCTTAAGTTGTGTTGTCTTAATCTCTGTAGTACTAGTTCTAACTTACGTAGATGTTCTTCTAAGGTGTTGGAAAAGATTACAAGATCATCCATATAGGCATGCAATATATCCCCTAACAAGTCTCCAAACACTATGTTAATCATTCTTGTAAATGTTATAGGAGCACAACGTAAACCAAAAGACATCCGTAAAAATTCATAATGTCCCCTGGCTGTGCTGAAGGCTGTGTATGGGATACTATCTTCTTCTAATGATATTTGGTGAAAGCCTTTAAGTAAGTCCAAACTGGTAAAATATTTATTCTGACCTAACAAAGACAAAATATCGTCAGTACATGGCACTGGGAATCGATCAGGGATCGTTTCCTCGTTTAGACGACGAAAGTCGACGCAGATACGCCATGTTCGATCTTTTTTCGGTAGAACTATTAAAGGAAAATTATAAGGGCTGTTTGATTTTCTAATGACTCCTTCCTCTAACATTTTACCTACTTCATCATTTATTTCATTCTGGAATTTCATAGGGAGTCTGTACGAGGGTACATATATAATTTTCTGCTTGTCCTTTAACCTTATTTGATGCTCGATCACATCTATTTTTCCTAAGGATCCATCCGTAGTGGAAAAGACATCTTGATATTTAGTTAAAAGTTCAAAAATTTTCTGCTGAATTTCTTCGTCTTGAATGTCCATACTGATTTTATTTTCAATAGATCGCAAAAGGGATTCATCCGCAACTGATTGAGAGTGATTGATTTCAGCAACGGTAAGAATACGATGTTTATAAACTTCTACATCCAAGATATGTTGATTTTTGTGAATGACTAAAGTGTTATTTAAATGATTACAGATTTCGATATTACATTGCTGATGTGAGCCTACTGTATAAATAGCTTGTGTGACACACAATCCGTTAGTTTTCAAAGTATCGGAAAGGATTAATATTTCAGATCCCGGTAGTGTTTTCTTTATTTGCACTATTAAATTCGAAGGTATGTTTGGTTCGATAGATTGCGTGCAAGATGATATTATGGGTGAACGAGAATTCTGCTGGGTCGCGTATATTATTTCTTTATTAGTGAGACAAGTTATTGGTTTTTCAACGTACGTTACGGTTACATTTGTCGTCTCCTTTTTATCCAAAACTGATTTTAAGGTATTAGAAGACTTATAGAATTTCCCTTTGATATACACGCCGTGCTTGGCAGGAGCTAAGATAATGTTTTGATTTCCCATAGATGGGTATCCTATAATTACAGCTGGATACATATTAATGTTTTTTACAACAACAAATGTATCGGCAAACGTGCGATTACCGACTCTGAACTGAACATGAGTTATGCCTGTGACATTTAATTCATTATTTCCTATACCCGAAAGTCTAATTCCTGATTTTTCAATCGGAAAGTTCGAAAACAACAAATGATGTGTCTTCAAATCCATAATATTACGTG
>NC_090736.1:18278704-18306204 GCF_036898095.1 Palaemon carinicauda | reverse complement strand
AAAAAAGGGACTTAGAAGAAAGGACACTACAAAATATAAAAACAAAAAATCCCAAAGTACTTTACTCCTATGCAAAAAAGATGAATAAAGGGAAATTAGAAATAGGCCCTCTAAGAATTGAAGGACAGCTAACGAATGAAAAAAGGAAATATGCAACATATTAGCAGAAAAATATAAGAGTGAGTTCACGCAAGAATTGCGAATGAGAATAATGAAACCGAAATGAGAAAAGAAAATGTTGAATATCCAACGGATATAGATAATAATGAAGCAGATATTGTCAAGGCTGTAAACTAAATTAAAAATGGATAAGCAGCCGGAGCAGATGGAGTTCCAGCGATTTGTTAAAAAAAAACTGCAAACACTATCGCGAAGCCGCTTGCAATACTGCTAAGACAAAGTGTAGATATGAGCGAGATATATGTTAAACATAAATTAGCTTATATAACCCCTATCTTCAAAATTGGATCAAGACTAGAGGCAAGCAATTATAGACCTGTTAGTCTAACATCACATATTATGAAAGTGTATGAGAGGGTAATAAAAAAGAAAATAATGGATCATTTGGTTAAAAATATTTTGTTTAATATAGGTCAACATGGTTTTGTGCCCAGAAAAAGTATACAAACCCAACTGATAGCACACAATGAAAACATACAAAAATATAAGTGAAAAGGACACAGATGTGATCTATTTAGATTTTGCAAAAGCCTTTGATAAGGTAGACCACAATATATTAGAGAAAAAAATGAGAAAAGCATAATATTGTGGGAAAGATAGAAAAACGGGTAAAAGAATGCCTGCAAAACAGAAAACAGATAGTGGTTGCAAATGACGAGAAATCGGATGAAGCTTAGGTAATATCTGGCGTGCCACAAGGTACGGTTTTAGCTGCACTGCTGTTTGTTATTATGATCTCAGACATAGACTGTGATGTTGAAAACTCTGTAGAGAGAAGTTTCACCGATGACACAAGAATGAGTAGAGAAATTACTTGTGATGAAGATAGGAACTCACTACAAAGAGATCTAAACAAAATATATGAATGGGCAGAGATAAATAGGATGGTATTTAACTCCGAAAAATTCGAATCAATGAATTATGGAAACAGAGAAGGAATGGTATATGCATACAATGGACCTAATAACGAGACAATCACAAACAAGGAAGCAATTAAAGACCTTGGTGTAATGTTTAAATAGGTATATGTTATGCAACGACCAAATAGCAACACTGTTGGCTAAATGAAAAGCAAAAATGGGAATGTTATTCAAACACTTTAAAACAAGAAAAGCTGAACACATGATTATACTTTACAAAACTTATGTACGTAGTA
The DNA here is from genome assembly GCF_036898095.1 of Palaemon carinicauda. Classification (NCBI taxonomy): domain Eukaryota; kingdom Metazoa; phylum Arthropoda; class Malacostraca; order Decapoda; family Palaemonidae; genus Palaemon; species Palaemon carinicauda. Next base: position 18,304,868 of record NC_090736.1, on the reverse strand, counting down.
CACTCGAGTACTGCAATGTGATATGGTACGCACACTACCAAAAGGATATTGCACAAATAGTGAGTGTACAAAGGTCCTATACTGCTAGAATAGAAGAAGTTAAGGACTTTGACTACTGGAAAGACTGCAAATTTTAAAACTATACAGTCTAGAAAGGAGAAGAGAATGCTACATAATAATACAAGCATGGAAGCAAATAGAAGGAATTACTGAAAACATCATGGAGCTAAAAATATCAGAAAGAGCAAGCCGAGGTAGATTAATAGTGCCAAAAACTATACCAGGAAAACTAAGGAAGGCGCACAGGACATTAATCCCCTACGCACCTGCATCGGTAATGCAGCGACTATTTAATGTGCTGCCAGCTCATCTAAGAAACATATCAGGAGTGAGCGTAGATGTGTTTAAGCATAAGCTCGATAAATACCTAAGATGCATCCCAGACCATCCAAGACTGGAAGATGCAAAATACACCGGAAGATGCATTAGCAACTCTCTGGTGGATATACGAGGTGCCTCACACTGAGGGACCTGGGGGAACCAAAACAAAAAATAAGGCAATAATAAGGTAAGTCTCTCTCTCTCTCTCTCTCTCTCTCTCTCTCTCTCTCTCTCTCTCTTAAAATTGCATCAATATCTTTCCTTTTATGGTTGACCAAATCAAGGAGAGAAGATGTGAGGTATTGTTATTTCTATGATTTGAGTTGGTACTTTTGCATTTATTTGTTTGCTAAGTTATCTCTATTTTTATTTATTTATTTCATAATTCTCTCTGTTTCACATTATGTGTGATGCTTGATCTACAAATCAATGTCCATTAGATATTATGTCTTCTGAGTGAATAATAATAATAATAATGATAATAATAATAATAATAATAATGATAGTAATAATAATAATAAGAAGAAGAAGAAGAAGAAGAAGAAGAAGAAGAAGAAGAAGAAGAAGAAGAAGAAGAAGAAGAAGAAGAGGAAGAAGAAGAAGAAAAATAAAGATGATAATAACAATGATAAAAATATAAATAAAATAATAATAATAATAATAATAATAATAATAATAATAATAATAATAATAATAATAATAATAATAATATGATGTTGATATTTAGAATAGACGAAAGGAAATACGAGAACCCCACATTATGAACTTAAATGGATATCAAATACGCTGACGTTTCGATGTCCACTTCTAATGATATCTTTAGATAGATTCGATACTTAAGAAGCCAACCATTAATTATGCATATTACCTCCAAGTGCATATATATATCTTTTGATAGGTCGAAATTACTTCATCATGAAGCGGGATTTCAGGTATTCCTTACCTTTACTGAATCTTTCGTCTCTCTCTCTCTCTCTCTCTCTCTCTCTCTCTCTCTCTCTCGGGACAGCATGTGACTGTCTAGGAGTATAAATAGATTTTAATCAATATCTCCATAAAAGGTATATATTAATAGAGACCGAAAGCTCTCTCTCTCTCTCTCTCTCTCTCTCTCTCTCTCTCTCTCTCTCTTAGGATAGCGTATGACTGTCTAGGAGTACAAATAGATTTCAATCAATATCTTCAAAATAAGGTATTTATTAATCTTTGACACCGTCGTTCAATTAGTTTATTATGCATGTTGCATAAGATTTTTCATAATTCTGACTATCGTTTACACTCAGATCTTCCTGGACAGTTCCGTCCTCTTCGTAATCCTAAGCATGCAGTTAATTCTAATAATCAGGCCTTCTCCATCATGAGGCTAAATACTAAATAATACTATAGAAGTATTATTCCAGCTGTGACCAAGTTGTGGAATGGTCTTCCTAATCGGGTTGTTGAATCACCAAAACTTCAAAAGTTCAAACTTGTAGCAAATGTTTTTATGTTAAACAGGCTGACGTAAGTCTTGTTTTAGTTTATATATTAAATATCTGTTTTGATGTTGTTACTGTTTTTTTAAATATTTTATTGTTGATTTTCTTTTTTTTTTCATATCGTTTATTCACTCCTTCGTTATCTTTCCTGACTGGGCTTTTTCTTTCTGTTGGAGCCCTTGGGCTTATGGCATCTTGTTTTACCCAACTAGGGATGTAGCTTGGCCAATAATAATAATAATAATAATAATAATAATAATAATAATAATAATAATAATAATAATAATAATAATAATAATAATAATATAGACGTTAGAAAACTCTCTCTCTCTCTCTCTCTCTCTCTCTCTCTCTCTCTCTCTCTCTCTCTATGACAGTCAATGAGTATAAATAGATTTCAATAAATATCTTTAAAAGAAGGTATCGAGAAATAAAAACGATAGAAAGCTTGTTTGACGAAATGAAACTGTAGCAACGAAGATATTTACAGGATTTTAACTAACAAATCACTTTGCCGTAGGAATACGGTTAAAATCCTGGAATAAATGTTGTCAGGCATTCGCCTTTACAAAACGGATATATTGACGTTAAGGAATGATATTACGGTTACCAACCCGTGAAAGATAATAACAAAGAAGGATTAACTTTTAGCTCCAGCCGGGTTTGAAAAGCGTAGGTATTGGGTATTCTGATAAATGACTAATGTTACTAAAAGCTTATATGAATAATGCAATCAAAATACCTAAAAACTAACTGAAGCATTAGACAGAGAATCTAACGTATACATACTAACACGCACCAAAGTATGAGGGTTGTAGGATTTTACCTTTCGAGTTTTGATCTACGTTAATATATCTTAAAATATTTTATATATTTATATTTTAATATTAAATATATTTTAATATATCTTAAGCTATGAGGTTCAATGAATGTTAAATTTGGGTTAATTGGACACCGATGTTAACGTTACTGTAATGAAACTAAATTACAATATATAATATGGTATATATTCGTGGCTAATAACAAAACACAATTCATTTTTCCTAGATGAAAACGTTTCGACATTTCAAATGTCATCATCATTGCTACCTAAAGTTAAGATAAAACATTCAATACATTTTCAAATTAAAAATCACATAGAATAAGAAAAGAATTATTTAAAAAATACATACAAATTGAATAAAAAATCAATCACGAGTGAAAATAAATACTGCCGATGCTCCTTTTACTTTTGCTTGGCATTTCCATCGATCCATGCAAGCTTGGGGCATTCATCCATACAGGGAATTGTAAATCAATGACGTCAAGCATAAAAAAAAATATAGTATTTTCTTTCGTGTACTGTAAATTCTTTCAAGTTGGAACAGGAATTATTCCAATTGGAATTCCTGATTCCATGCGACGTCTGACGTTGGTGAAATGGCGTTATTTATATCCTTACGTCAATGTATTTAGATTGTTATTGAGTTTGACTTTATTGTTAGAATTATACTGAATATTACGTGCGTTCATGCGCTTGCTGCTTTTCGCAATAATAGTATGCAGTGTGGAAATAACATTGTTCGATCTGTTTGATATGTCACTGGACATTAAGGCACACTTACATACGCAAGCATTCATGGTGTACATGTTATGTGTATATACATGTATATACATATATACATACATATATATATATATATATATATATATATATGTGTGTGTATATGTGTATATATATACGTATACATATATATATATATATTTATATATATATATATATATATATATACATATATATATATATATATATACGTATATATATATATATATATATACAAATACATATACATATGTATATATACATATACATATATATATATATATATATATACAAACACATATACATATGTATATATACATATACATATATATATATATATATATATACATATATATATATATATATATGTGTGTGTGTGTGTGTGTGTGTGTGTGTGTACAGACGTTGATTCACTAAGTACTTTAATTTTTCTTTGTGGTTTATCGCACCTAACTTTAACTTATTCCTAGGAGTTTTAAATATATATACAGTATATATATATATATATATATATCTGTGTATATATATGTATATATATATATATATATATGTATGTGTATATATATATATATATATATAGATATATATATATATATATATATCTATATATATATATATATATTTGTATATATATATAGATAGATATATATATTATATATATATATATATATATACACATATATAAAAATATATATATATATATATATATATAAATACAGTATATTTACACACACACACACACACACACACATATATATATATATATATATATACAATATAAATTAAAAACATATAATATAAGTGTGTATATCGAGAGAGAAAATAATACCACAGAAAGTATACAATAACAGTCACCACAAGGCTAATCTCCAAGTAAGGACTAACCATTTGTGCAGTAAACTTTCGCTTACGCAGACAGTCTTCAATCTTATAGAGGAAATAAATGTACCAGACAAGACGTAGAATAACCAGAATCCCCAAATAACACAGGAGGAAGTTCTCATAAAAGAGGATTCAAAATATCGAAGCGTAGAAAGCCAGATAAACGAGGCTTTGCAGTGTGTAACCAGATGCACGCAACATACTGATGTCCCTAAAGCATGCGAGCTCTAGAGCATGCAACGCTACACTACATGTTGCAGAAGAAGGATATTATTATTATTATTATTATTATTATTATTATTATTATTATTATTATTATTATTATTATTATTATAACTTGCTAAGCACAACCCTAATTGGGAAAGTAGAGTGCTATAAGCCGTAGGGCTCCCACGAGGAAAACAGCCCAGTGAGGGAAGGAAACAAGGAAACTACAAGAGAAATAAGTAACTATTAAAATAAAAATATTTTAAAAACGGTAGCATCAAAAAATTCTTTCCAAAAACAGTAGCATCAAAAAAAATCTTTCATATGTAAACTCTAAAAACTAAAAAATTAAATAGAATACGTGCCTGAGTTTACCCACAAGAGAGAGAACTCTACCCCAAGATAGTGAAAGACCATGGTACAGAGACTATGGCACACTCCAGGACCCGAGAACAATAGTTTGATTTCGGAGTGTCCTTCTAGAGGAGCAGCTTGCCATAGCTAAAGAGTCTCTTCTGCCCTTACCAAGAGGAAAATAGCCACTGAAAAATTACTCGTGTGACAAGATGGCGGTTTCAATTCGATGTGGGATTATCTAGGATTAGTTTTTCTATTTTTCTTCGCCGCATTTGAAAAAAATATCGATAGTATAAGAGATTTAAGGGACGTGATATTTTGCAGGGAAGATTGAAAACCATACTAACTTTACAGTGCCGTTTGAACGTCACGAATGTTGCAAGAAAATAGGTCTAAGGAAATTCCATTCTTTTCTTTGAAGTGTTTCTATTAAATCTTGATAAATTAATAAATCGGCACATATATATATATATATATATATATATATATAACTTTCATAAAAACCAAGCTACCCAAGAAAATAATGACGGCTCAACTTTAACTCGGCTGAATACTGACCAAAGAAAATGTAATGGGAAATTCTCCGTAAAAATATACTGTTCTCAGCCGTATTTCAGTAAAATAGAGGCAACCTTAGGTTTTACCCTACTTTGTTATTATCTTTTACGGGTTGGTGAACTTAAAATCATTCCTTTACTCCTTTTTAAAAGTAAATGTTAGGAATGACAAATATGGAAGGGTACTGAAGAAAAGTCTATGCTCTTGATGCTTAGTTACTACAGGAAATATAAACCTTTTTTAAAAAACAAAATTTTCATTACGGCTTTGAAATAATTCTAAAGGGGAAGCAAAATATACCATGAAAAGAGACAAGAAATGAACTGTAACATTTTCTAAAAATGTGAAGAAATGAAAAGTTTCATATTATTGCAAAACAAAAAAATTTCTCATCATTGTCAAGAATAATTTTTATAATGACACGTAGCGTTAAAATTAACATGAAGGATACCAATGAAATTAAAAGCTACAAGATATGAAAATTCACTAAAGGTAGAAAAATTAATATTTTTATCCGAGCCATAAAATGCTTCTTACGTGGACAGGAAATGTAAAAAAAAAAAAATGAAAAAACAGTTATAAAATGAATTGAAAGCCTTAGGAAATGAGGATTGTTCTGATAAACCCGTATATGATAAAGAGCGACTGTCTGGATATATATATATATATATATATGTGTGTGTGTGTGTGTGTGTGTGGGTGTGTGCATGTACGTGTATGTATACCTTTCCGGTGTATATATATATATATATATATATATATTTATATATATATACTGTATATATATATATATATATATATACATTATATGATTATATATATATATATATATATATATAAAACGTATCCAGCGTGTTTTGACCTATATGCAGTCAGCCTTTAGACTCTATTTGACCTACAAAAGCCGGCAAAGCTCTAGCGCACCCGGCTAATTCTACTTAGAAATAAATCACAGAAATCTTATTCAAGAGCGAAGTCATTACGAACATCAGAAGAGGAGGAGGAGGAGGAGGAGGAGGAGGAGGAGAAGGGGGGGAGGGAGAAGAGGAGGAGGAGGAGGAGGAGGAGGAGGAGGGAGGGAGGGAACTGAAGGAGGAGGAGGAGGAGGAGGAGGTCACCTTGAAAAGGAATTCATTCAAAATCCCACCTGGGAGCGATAATGAGAGTCAGTGAACGAGGCCAAGGTTGTTTGAGCTTAAATGACTCTTTATGGAGAGTTTTTCTTGGACAGGGTGCGTTCCTAAAGGGTTGTTTGCGTAGGCGCTACTTGGCGCTTTTATTTGGTTAAAGACAAGCTTTTGGCACGGGCTCTTTTGTGGCAGTCGTTTGTGGAATGTAAAAGATTCAAGATATTCCGCTACATCTTTTCCTTTTCACCTGTTTTCGTATTACTATAGTTTTGGAGTACAGATTTATTATTATTATTATTATTATTATTATTATTATTATTATTATTATTATTATTATTATTGGTTGGAAAAGCAGGATGCTATACCCCCAAAGGCTTCAACAGGGAAAATAGGTCAGTGAGAAAAAGGATATGAATAAATAAATATACTTCAAGTGAAATAATGAACAGTAAATTTCAAATATTTCAAGAACAGTAACAACATTGAAATAGATCTTTCCTATAATAAACTAACAGATGAGAGTTATGTCCGCCTGTTCAACATAAAGAAAAAAAAAGGTGGAAAAAACGTAAGTAGACATTTTTATTTCACCCCGAAATGTTATTATTTTTATTATAACACTGGATATACAAACGGATATACAATACTATATTTCTTTTTCGGTTATCTTCTTTCATGCCCGAGTTGGCGCAAAATAAGATTTAATCTTCGGCTATTTTAGATGTTCCCAGAGGCATTCCAGGCGGGATGTTTAGGAAAAGATTAGATTACTGCTTTATCTCATGATTATGTGTTCATAAAGAATCAGAGAGAGAGAGAGAGAGAGAGAGAGAGAGAGAGAGAGAGAGAGAGTTTAATAATATTTAACTAAAGCAGTACACTAATTATTCCATATATATAATCAGGAAAGTTTATCATAACTTCAGGGACTGCTCAATGATACATCATCAATGGAGAGAGAGAGAGAGAGAGAGAGAGAGAGAGAGAGAGAGAGAGAGAGTACTGACAAATAATTATTTCTCCAATGTCCTTGTCAGTTGTTATGACAGTTAGGTTCTAATGAATCAATCAATAAGTCTTGGTTCAAATAGACGAAAAAGGGATTAATTTCCGGCTAATATACATAACAGAAAATTTTTATATTTGCTGTTTAGCTGCGATTTACATATATTTGATGTAAATCTTATGAATTAATGTACATAGTGACTACTTTATTGTACGGAAAAATAATATTTCCTATCATATTAAAAGTCTATTAACAAGATGAAAACAATTGACTTATTGACATTTATCTTCACCCATAAAATATAGAAACTCTGAAAATGCTACCCAAAATTGAAATAATATATTAAAAATTAATAAATTTTTAGATAGGGTACTTAATTTGCTCCTTATTTTATATTAATGATTAATATCAAAACCAAAATTATATAAAGAAGGTCCTTCACTTACAAAGTTAATTGGTTCCAAGAAACTGTTTGTAAATAGAATTGTTTGTAAATTGCATGTCGTTAAACTTTGTCCCAGGAAAGGCCTAAGCTGAATCCGAAGCCTATGATTTCCAGCTACAAAAGTCAACAAATTGTTGGGTTTCATTTAAAATACACATCAGGTTATTACAAATGTTGTTTAGCTTACTGTATTGAAGGATATAATATTGTTATATTAGAGTAATTCTTTATCTTATTTTCGTTACTTTCACTTGGATTTTCGTTTGTATCTTTGAATGTTTGTAAGTGGAGGACTCTGTCTAGAAAGAAGTCGATACGGAATATAGAAAAATAATTGAGCAAATTCCTGATAAATCATTTGCTCTAAATCATTTCTATTTTCAATTTACTTCATAAAACCATAATCCATGAAGCTGATTCGAAATATCAGAGAGTCCCGTAAACTAAATCCCTTTTCCATTATAAAAGAACACCATCATCGAAATTGATTTTATCTGAGGTTATACCAGACACAATCTGAGGATGATATCGTTTCTCAAACCATCTTCCACGGAAAACAGATTTTACTTTATTATCGTTAATGGTTGCTTTCAAGATAAAGATATAAAATGCATAGTGTACGTAAGTTCTATTTACCTACACTGAAAATATTCACCGTAAAATATACTTTTCTCAGCCTTATTTCATTAATTTTACCATACTTTGTTATTATATTTTACGATTTGGTGACCATAATATCACTCCTTTACCTCAATATATCGGGGTTTTTTTAAACGACAAATGCCTGGCAACCTCTATTCCAGGAGTTTTACCGTTTTATTACCGAATATTTTTAACAGTGTAAACCTCCATTCCAATAACCCAGATATAATGTAATGTGACTAGTAATCAGATGCTATATCAAAATGATAGTAAATCTAAATCAGAAACAAAATGGAAGGCATTAATTGATAGTATGAACGGATAGGATAATAATCTCATCAATTTCGTGATCTTCTCCTTAAGAATTTCCTATTATGACATCTACCCAATACAGGATAAAATAAGAAGAGTTGAATTTAGATTAAGAAGAGCTGAACTTGTATTGAAGTCTTTGTCTTTTAAAGAGCTAATAGGTACTGAACTTTGTGGCGCAGGTTGATGCAAGAGGCACTGGGTTGCAATGGTGTGTCTGGAATCAACCAAGAATTAGAGAGTAAAAGATATTCTTTTATATGGTTCTAAACAATAATTTCTAGAATATGAACTCAAGCGGAACACCTCAAATCAGGGGGTGACAGTTTTCAAGTTATTTCTTATTAAGTAGAAATAGAAACTAAAGAATGAAAGTAAAATAGCACTCCAAGAAAGACCAGTTCCTAAAACAAAAAGACAAAAGTTCTGTATTTTAGGTATTGGAAAGCCATTCTAGTTAGGAAGTTAGATTAGGAAGGTCTCTCCTTAATGGTTTTATTCTTGTCGCTCCACTTCAGCCGGGAAATTCTATATCCAGAGGAGGGGTTTGCCAGAGGTACCTTTCCTGGAATCTAATTTTCTGATAAGGACTGAGCCTATTTACATTTACTGTTACAAGGCGTAAGTGGAGAAACTTGAAGGTAGAGTGGTCTACTGGAAACGTCCCTGGCTGGCATTCTGCTAAACTGGGGTTCGAGAACCGTTCAAGCTCAATAGTTTCTTGTAGTGTCTGCAACCTCACCATCCATGTGAGTTAACGGTGTGGGCTTTGGGGAGCATGTAGTTCTATCTGCTGAGTCATCAGCAGCCATTTCCTGGCCTCTCTATGCTCTTAACTTGGGTGGAAAGGGGGGCTTTGGCGCTGATGATATGTATATATGGTCAGTCTCTAGGGCATTGTCCTGCAAGCTAGGCATTGTCACCATCCCCTTGCCTCTGCCATTTAAACACACTCACATACACACATGAGCGCAATTGTTATTCGAACTTGTAACAGTCCCTAGTTGTGCTTGGATAAGGTAGCTTTTATTAAGATGGTTTGCTAGCCGTTGAAGTAATCTTAGTCCTTGCAACCCTACCATATTTCACCTATTTTTTTTAGATAAACAAGACAAAAACTTAAAATACTCAAGAAAAGCTTATTGGCCAGGGTTTGATTCTCGGCCGGTCACAAGCTCTTGTCATTGTGTGAATTCACTTGGGGCTCTTATCCCGAGGTCGTTAAGAGAATCCAGACATTAATGTATCAAAAATATATGGCTTATTTGAATATGAAAAACACGTCCAAATGTGAAAAATTTATCAATAATCGAATGTCAAGTAACAAACTACCAGTTAGCTACGATGGTGAAGATGGGTTGATTTCAATTCTAAGTACAAAAAAACCTAAATTCGACTGGTATAAGTATAGAAGAATTGTCATTGACTTTTATCTTTCTTCGTGGCCAAATGGTAAGTCACTGTCTATACAAGCTTGCCGGACCAGGGTTCGACTTCCGGCTGGTCATAAGCTCTTGTCTTTGTGTGATTTCGCCTGGGGCTCTGATCCCAAGGTCGTTAAGAGAATCCAAAAATTATTGTATAAAAAAAAAATGGCTTATTTGAATATGAAAAACACGTCTAAATGAGCTAAATTTATCATTAATCGAATGGCAAGTAACAAACTATCAATTAGTTACGATGGTGAAGATGGGTTTATTTCAATTCTAAGTACCTATAACCTGAATTGACTGGTATAAGTATAGAAGAATTATCATTGATTTTTATTCTTTCTTCGTGGCCAAATGGTAAGTCACTGTCTATACAAGCTTGCCGGACCAGGGTTCGACTCCCGGCATGTCACAAGCTCTAGTCATTGTGTGATTTCGCCTGGGGCTCTGATCCTGAAGTTGTTAAGAGAATCCAGACATTAATGTATAAAAAAAATATGGCTTATTTGAATATGAAAAACACGTGTAAATGTGCAAAATTTATCATATATATATAAATGTATATATGTATATATATATATATATATATATATGTGTGTGTGTGTGTGTGTGTGTGTGTGTGTATATATATATATATATATATATATGATAAATTTTGCACATTTACACGTGTTTTTCATATTCAAATAAGCCATATTTTTTTATACATTAATGTCTGGATTCTCTTAACAACTTCAGGATCAGAGCCCCAGGCGAAATCACACAATGACTAGAGCTTGTGACATGCCGGGAGTCGAACCCTGGTCCGGCAAGCTTGTATAGACAGTGACTTACCATTTGGCCACGAAGAAAGATAAAAGTCAATGACAATTCTTCTATACTTATACCAGTCGAATTCAGGTTTTTTGTACTTAGAATTGAAATCAACACATCTTCACCATCGTAGCTAACTGGTAGTTTGTTACTTGACATTCGATTATTGATAAATTTTTCACATTTAGACGTGTTTTTCATATTCAAATAAGCCATATATTTTTGATACATTAATGTCTGGATTCTCTTAACGACCTCGGGATCAGAGCCCCAAGTGAATTCACACAATGACAAGAGCTTGTGACCGACCGGGAGTCAAACCCTGGTACGGCAAGCTTGTATAGACAGTGACTTACTACTTGGGCACGAAGAAAGATAAAATTCAATGACAATTCCTCTGTACTTATACCTGTCGAATTCAGGTCTTTTGTACATAGAATTGAAATCAACCCATCTTACCTAATTGATAATTTGTTACTTGGTACTCGATTAATGATAAATTTTGCACATTTAGACATTTTTATACACAACTTTAAATATGAGTAATAATAATATGTTGCAACAATGACCTTTCGATTTATAACGAACTGCCGCTATACAGACATAACCGAATCAACACTGCTCCGATGCAATTACTTCCGCCTGTCTAGCTTTCACCCTGTCTCTACTAATCACATGTGAGTGATGCAAATAATGGCTGTCAATAAGGAATTTAAAAGACAACTCGTTCCCCTGAGTGCTGCATCATGTATCTTTTTTTTTTATTAATTTTCCATCGTTTATTTCGGTATTTCCTTTCCTCAATTTTGTAGCGACTATTCTATCGTAGTCGAATCTATCGCCATAGCCATTACAGTTATTTGTATCTATATAATGTTAATAATTTCATTTAAAGGTTTAAAGGTTTAAAGGCCACTCATGAATGACAGAGGCAATGGACAGTGACATTGCCCTATCAAGCAGTACAATGCCATAGAGACTGACCATATTGCACATGATCAGCACCCAAGACCCCTCTCCACCCAAGCTAGGACCAAGGAGGGCCAGACAATGGCTCTTGATGACTCAGCAGTTAAACCTATAGGCTCCCCCAAACACCCAATACTTAGCTCGCAAGGATGTTGAGGTTGCAGCGACCAAAGTAACTAACAAGTTTGAGCGGGACTTGATCCCAGTCTGGCAATCACCAGGCAAGGACGCTATCACCAAGCTACCACAACCCTTAAATCATATCAAATGGCCTTACCATATATTTACTAAATTATTCTTTATATTCTAATTATTGGGCTTTTATTCTCTTCAAATAATAATGAAAAATAAAAAAAAGGAAATTTTATGTTTCTATCATGACCCCAAAAAAAATATTGCCTAACAACTAACAAATCTTTGCATATGTCCACAGCCCTTATTTCAGTATCTCTGTATTGTTCCAATTCTAATATATTCTTTCTCTGGTCACCGCAACAATATTTTTCTACAAAACTTGTTGTTGCATTTTCCCACTTACTCCCAAAAGAAAACTTATCCTCCACGGATATTACACTGGCATTTCAACAATGGAAATTCTCGCATAGGTGTGAGTGTATGCGAATCATACATTCCTAGAACTGTGATGCAATTCGCGAATCTTGCAAATCATCTGGAAAATAACCGTGTTGAAACTCACGAATATTGCAAATCTTCTAGAAAATAAGTGAACTCTTTGCTCTTCGCTAAAATGGAGATGTGATATTCAAATACTTCTCTTTCCCCTTGACTTCTGAGTTTCGCCAATATATGTAAACCTAATTTTCATTTCCTCTTCTCTAATGGTGGACCCATGACTTGCCGATTACGTTGAAGAACCCTTGTTTTTCTTTATCTTTCCTATCTTTCTATAATTTTCTGTTCTTCCTTTTATTCTGTCAACGGAAAACCTTTCCTCTCATACTCCAATAAAATGTGGCTCTTTTTTTCTTAAAGATGAAAAACTTTATGGCTGTTCCGAATATATTTACAACTTAAATGGCTCTTTTGCTTAAGTTTCTTATTGGTTGCTTGATTATCAATTCTTGGCAACATCTCTGGCGTAAAAATGTGTTATCCTATCAAGTGGGAAACAGATTAATTTAATCCAGAAAATCAATTGAATAAAACTCAATTATACTAAAATGGTCCACTTGAGAACGCCAGACTGGGGTTCGAGTCGCTCAAACTTGAAAGTTCATTCTGTCGCTGCAACCTCACCATCCTTATGAGCTAAGGATGGGAGGTTTATGGGAGCTTATAGGTCTATCTGCTGAGTCATCAGCAGCCATTGCCTGGCCCTCCTTGGTCCTAGCTTGGGTGGAGAGGGCGCTTTGGCGCTGATCATATGTTTATAGGGTCAATCTCTAGGGCATTGTCCTGCTTGATAGGGCAATGTCACTGTCCCTTGCCTCTTCCATTGATGAGCGGCTTTTAAACCTTTAAACTATAAGGTGTGTATCTTTATCGATAAAAAGTCCTCTTCTCCCTTGCTATAACACTTTGGGTGTTCAGATTATTCCAAAATCAAATGAGGTAAGAATATGTCCTATTTCTACACTAATCTGACCATACCGAGAGGATCGATAAGTCGAGATGACAAGTCACTGTCCCATCAAAGTTAGTTACAGTCCCGAAACTCAGTTCAAGGTGTGTAAGGGTTATGGGCTAACTTTAGAGCAATTCTGAACGAGGAACGCTTTACTGTAGAGGCTTAAACACTGGTGTGCGCACACAAATAAATGTATGAGTAGCCTATATCTCGTAATTTGTTTCACATGTAGTTTTTTCAGTTATGGACCAATCGAAGAGAACAAAACTAGGAGACAGAATAGCAAAATAATATGAGAAAGCAGGAACAGAATAACATTCATGATCGCTTTTAAATGGATGAAAATAAATCTAATTGGAGTCAATGAAGGTTTCTGGATTTATTCGATAATGATTTCAGGAAATTTGGACAGTGATTATCTAAAATTGCTCTAAAAAGATAAATGAAAAATGAAAAAGTTAGACTACTCTCAAGATTTGACATAAAAACCCCACATAAATGATAATGCAAAACAACCTGCAGGCGACGGAAAGAGCAATCATCCCATTTTACGGAACTTATAACACTCCACAATAAAGTAAAGACTGCGAGGTCCATATGCAAATTCACCAGGGCGCATAAACACCCCCTTGAAATGGAATATCTCTGGTAGAAAATGTAACAATGCCGCGACGAATAAATTCCAAGCAGGAGAACATAAAGAAAGGACACACATGACGTTTGTTTTATGCAAGCATCTCGCGGGGGGGGGGGGGGGGTTAACTTTCCTCAGAGCCGCAAAGGAATATCAAATAGGCTTAAACAGCATATGAGGGAGCAGGGAGTATGTCCAACAGGAGACACTCGACGTCTCTTGGTGGAAGTGTGATGTTTACATTTGGGTAAACATCAAGCATTGAGTTGTCTTGAAAGGCAACGTGGTCATCTTGCTTGAAGGTTCACTCAGGCACACTATTCTCTCTTATTTCTCTTACTCTTGTTTTGTTAAAGTTTTTATAGCTTATATAGGAGATAATTGTTTGGATGTTCGTGTTCTTGGAATATTCTATTTTTCCTTGTTTCATATCCTCGTTGGGCTATTTTCCATGTTGGAGCCCATGTACTTAAAGCATACTGCTTTTCCAACTAGGGTTGTAGGTTAGCAATTGATAATAATAATAATAATAATAATAATAATAATAATAATAATAATAATAATAATAATAATAAATTCCATTTTGCCTTTGTCAAAATCAATATGCATTCAGCCCTGTCGTCGTTTATTTATTTGTTTGCGACCAACTTTACACAAAAAAAAAATATTTTAACGATTTCAATCAAACTTGGTAGTCTTGGTGAATCTGTAACATTTTGGATACAGTGCATCAAAGTACAGAGAGAGTTTAAGATTTACAAAACCAGAAGAAAAAAATCTGAAGAGCCTAAATAGTGCCCTTCGATGTATCAATTATTGTGCCAATTATTAATACATGATCAGCCACAAATACGACTCTCCCCAAAAAGCAAGTGTACACTCTGTCGCAATATTCTATCTTATTTCTCTTCATCTGGTTTGTTAAAATTTTTATAGCTTATATAGGAAATATTTATTTTAATGTTACTGTTCTTAGAATATTTTAATTTCCCTTGTTTCCTCTTCTCACTGTGCTATTTTCCTTGTTTGAGCCTTTGGGCTTATAGCATTCTGCTTTTCCAACTACGGCTGTTGCTAGGCAAGTAATAATAATAATAATAATAATAATAATAATAATAATAATAATAATAATAATAATAATAATAATAATAGGAAACAGGCAGAGACTGCAGATAAATCAGCAGCAAAAAAAAGAAAAAAAAAATTAGTTAATATCTACTGTACACTAAAAAAACAAACTTTTTCCTATTTCTTAAGTGAAGATCGACAGAAGTTTCCGGTTTCAATATAGAAAAAAAAAGTATAGTCTAGTCCAAGCCCGGGTCACTTGAAGGTAAAGGTATAGCTCGGTGCACTATTCGCTCATCGATGATATCGAACGATTGTCTAGATTTTAGTCTAGACTCTAGAGCACCAATTGATTGCTTTTGAATGGGATGATTTGCTTCGATGATCGTTTGTGACTCTGGTAGCAGTCACTGGAAAAAAAAAAAAAAAAAAAAAAAAACATCATTCTAAAACAATGAATGAGTTTAAATACTTAAAGGTCGCCCATGAATGGCAAGGACAATGGACAGTGACATTGCCCTCTCGAGCAGGATAATGCCCTGGAAACTGACCATATATACATATCAGCTCCCAAGCCGCCTCTCCACCCAAGCTAGGAAGGACCATGGAGGGCCAGACAATGGCTGCTGATGACTCACCAGATAGGCCTATAGGCTCCCCCAAACCCCAAATCCTTAGCCCAAAAGGATGGTGAGGTTGCAGCGACCAAAGGAACTAACGAGTTTGAGCTGGAATCTAACTCCAGTCTGGCGTTCACCAGTCCGGAATGTTACCACATCGGCCACAACACTTGATGATCGTTGAACAATATTCGGAACCGAGCAAAACGTATCTTTTAAGGCTTTTTCATTTCAATCGTTCCTGCGTTGCCGATAATATTCTGCTTAGAAATCTTAAAGGAGAATTCGATCACCTGTCGTTGTTAGGCGGAGAAAGACTGAGATACTTCATCAAGGATTATGACGAAAGCGTTAGATGTAAGATGCAAGCTAGACTATCCCAGGAGTCCGGGACAAGCTAGAGGGACCCTCAGTAGAGCGCAGACCTCCACTGCAGCAGCTTATTTCTCGACCTTGACCTTGACCTTTGATGACCTTATGTACTAATAGGCGTAGATTTTCATACAAGGAAATATGAACCAAGTTTGATATCTTTATGTCAATTATGTCCAATCCTATGGCTGATTACGTAACTTGGACATTTTGCCTGTCCGTGATCTTGACTTTCAAAAATTCAATCCTTTCCAGCTTTTTACATAACAGTTAATTCCTGCAAGTTTCATTACGACTAAAATTGTGGCAAGAAAACTGTTCACAAACAAAAACACAAACACATAAAAAGGAGCAAAAACATAACCTCCTTCCAACTTCGTTGGCGGAGGTAATAAAAATAAAACAAAACAAAAATAAAATAACGATCGGACGGATATGAAAAATTTTCTCAGCTTAGAAGGAACCTCAACTCTAACAAGAAATATGAATAAAAAAAAAGTTGGTCCGGTTGATATCATAATATTATAAATCTCCTAAAGACAAAGAACTTATTATATCAAGTGAACTGTTAATTAACAAATGCATCAATGATGAGATCAAATGGTAATTAAGTCATATCAAAAGAATGACAAGGCATTTCCATTGCAATAATATACGATAATAAATATTTCTTATACATATACATGATTAAGTGGAATTAGTAATATTTTTCTTTTTATGTTCAAAAAGTTACCTTAACGATGTCGTAAAATTAATGAAAGGTTCGTGTTCATAGCAGTACTAATAATGGCCATTTCAATCAATGTATCGTTGTACTTTTATTTATGGCCGATGTGCTAACGTCCAGGACTGGTGATCGCCAGACTGGGGTTCGAGTCCCACTTAAACTCGTTAGTTCCTTTTGTCACTGCATCTTCACCATCCTTGTGAGCTAAGGATGGAGGGTTTGGGGGTGCTTATAGGTCTATCTGCTGAATCATCAACAGCCATTGCCTGGCTCTCCATGGTCCTACCTTCGGTGTAGAGAAGGCTTGAGCGCTGATCATATGTAATATGGTTAGTCTTTATGACATTGTTTTGCTTGATAGGGCAATGTCACTGTCCCTTGCCTCCGCCATTCATGAGCGGCCTTTAAACCTTCAAACCGGCAAATAATCCCTAGTTTTCTATGAGGTTTATGAAGAATTAATTATCATTACTAAATAGAAGAAGTTTTTAGGTGAAGGAAATTCAAACATCAATTATTCACATGATACGCACATAAATACTGTCCTTTTTAACCCCATTTATAGCACCTACCGAAGCTAATTCAATTTGTTTTAGCTAATAGTAAAGTTGGGTGAAAAAAGAATAAAGGCAGTTAGCTAACTAACAATGATATGGAATAGTTTGGAAAGTTAAAAAGTAAGAGTAATATAAAGTGTAGTTTGACGAATTTTTTTTTATATGAAGGTACATTTTTTTTCTTGTTATGATTTTAAAATGTACATAGTACAATGATTTCCTATTTTCTTTTACTTTTTGTTAAATTGGAAAAAGTAACATGATGGTTTTAAGATCAAATATGAAATTATGAGCTTCTTTTGAGAAATTCATATTTTTCAATGAATGAAAGACCTCAGTATATAATTATTTCTGTAACATAAAAGAGAATCACATGTGGCAGACTGACTATACTTTGGGACAGACGTTTTACGTATTTTTACATAGTTTGAAAACACGATTATTAAAGAGAGTATTATTTATTGAATGTACTTGGATTGTGGTGGCTTATGGAAAACGTTCGTATCCTGCGATATGCCGAACTAGGGTTCGAGTTCCGCCCAAGCTCGCTAGTTTCTTGCAGTGCCTACAACCTCACCTCCCTTGTGAGCTAAGGATAGGGGGTTTGAGGGAGCTTAAAAATCTACCTGCTGAGTCGACAGAAGCCATTACCTGCCCCTCTCTGATCCTAGCTTTGATATAGAGGGGTTTTGGTCGCTAATCATATGTATATATGGTCAATCTCTAGAGTCTAGGGACTCTAGGGCATTGCCACTGTCCCTTGCCCCTGCCATTCATGAGCGAAATTTGTATCTTCAAATCGGACTCTGAAAAAGCTGCTTCTAATCGAATTGAAATTCTAATCTTATATGGAAGGATTTAAGAAGCTCCTGGGACGAATTGAAGACTGATTCAATTTACATCTTGAATCCATGGACTTTAGAAACCTTTTAAAAAAGATACTATATATTTAAGATTATATATAAGGTCTACACGAAGTTTATAGAAGTAATAAAGTCGACAGACATATTCATTTCAATAAAGGTTCTAAGTGTGAAGATTTTTAAAAACTTTACAAAGTACTAAAAACTGAACAAATTTTCATCCAAATGTGAACTGTATGGAACTAAAAGATAATTAAATAAAAAATAGAACATGAAGATTTGCGTCAATAATCGTACGAAGAGATGATGATGATGATGATAATGATGATGAAGACAATTGGAGAAAAAATGTATTTAAAACGTATCCTAACTAGACTTATTAAAGGCCTTGGAACGACTGTTAAGCATGTGTGTTTTTTCGAGTCTTCCAACTGATTGTTTTATGTCGCTGATGATTGTATCTGAATCTAATGCCCTTCTTGGTATACTATGTGCGAATTGCGATTTTTTTAGGCAATAATAATAATAATAATAATAATAATAATAATAATAATAATAATAATAATAATAATAATAATAATAATAATAATAATAATAATAATAATAGTGAATCTAATAATAATAATAATAATAATAATAATAATAATAATAATAATAATAATAATAATAATAATAATAATAGTGAATCTTATAAAATAATAATAATAATAATAATAGTAAGTCTTATAAATAATAATAATAATAATAATAATAATAATAATAATAATAATAATAATAATAATAATACATTCGATAAAATACTCACGTTAATAACGTTGATATCAAAGTAAACTAATTTTCGAACAACTGTTTCTGCCGGCATCTACAGTTGCAGCTTTCGGCGTACATTAACATTCATTTCATTTGCCAAGTTCAGGAGGTACTAATGCCTCGAATAATTTTCTCTCGTGGGGTCTACGATTCCAGCGCATTCTGAAATGTAGTTGTGTATACACAGTGAAATTGTTATACGATATTTTATTTTCACAAGGGGTGTATATATATATATATATATATACGGTATATATACAGTATATATATATATATATATATATATATTATGCGTATAGCATACCTGAGTGGGATACTTTATGTAGTGAAAAATGTTTGTGCATCGGCATGATTATCACAGGTGTACTAGTCAGGGACATCCATACTAGATTGGTTTGCTATGACCGATCAGACGAAAGTCTACCGCCATCAACAATCTGCCCTAGCCACCGTGGTGATGAAAACGGGTCAAAAAACAAGACGTGAACAGACATGTCTGAGGCCTTTTTCCTGCAGTGGACTAGAAACGACTGCATTTGTTATTGTTGTTGTTGGATGTACAGCAACATGATACGCATATCTGTTGAAATTTTCAGTCACAATGTGTTTTAATTACCTCTGCCAACGAAGTTAGGAGGAGGTTACGTTTTATCCCCTGTTGTGTGTGTGTGTGTGTGTGTGTGTGTTTGTGAACAGCTTCCTGGCCACAATTTTAATCGTAGAGCAATGATACTCGCAGGAAATAATTGTTGCGTAAAAAGCTGGAAATTGTAAAATTTTGGAAGGTAAAGATCAAAGGATAAGGTAACGGTCAAGCAGAGACTTTAAACTTGGTTCATATTTGAGTGTATGAAAATCCAAGCCAATTAATGCATGTTAAGGTCAAAGGTCAAGGTCAAGAAATAAATTGCCGTGGCCTAGTTCTGAGCTCTACTGAGTGCCCCTCTAGTTCAAGCATGCAAAATGAGGACGTGGTACGCAACCTCTGATATTTATCATTTGGTGGTCTTTTTTGAGGTATGGCTGCCTTAGTAGTTAATAATATACTGATCTTGAATTTAATTGTCCA
The DNA here is from genome assembly GCF_036898095.1 of Palaemon carinicauda. Taxonomy (NCBI): domain Eukaryota; kingdom Metazoa; phylum Arthropoda; class Malacostraca; order Decapoda; family Palaemonidae; genus Palaemon; species Palaemon carinicauda. The sequence goes on along the minus strand of NC_090736.1, from coordinate 18,284,368 downwards.
TGTACATTCACCTAAAAGTATCCAAAAGTGTGATAGATCTACTTTTTATTATTAATATTATTATTATTATTATTATTATTATTATTATTATTATTATTATTATTATTATTATTATTATTATTATTATTATTATTATTATTATTATTATTAGCTAAGCTAAACGCAATTTGGAAAAGCAGAATTCTACAAACCCCGGAGCACCAACAGGGAAAACAGCAGCTTTAGGAAAGGAAGTAATTAAATTGTAAATGAGATTTAACTTTTTTTTAAATCTTGAGATTAGACGATAAAGGATAAAACTATATCATGAATAAGTTTGGAAGACATACTTATATCAATTGGGTAATTAGGTAATTGGTAACTGGAAAAAAACAAATATAAGAGGAACCGAAATGAGATAGTGGCAAGAGAGCACAAGGAGAAAGAGAGAGAGAGAGAGAGAGAGAGAGAGAGAGAGAGAGAGAGAGAGAGAGAGTTCTATTAGTTTTGAAGTAAAGGAAAGATTAAACATATTAGATGTATAGTCAAGACACAAAGGGATACGCAACGACACCAGTTAATTGCAGGATCTGTGAAACTTGGGACATATGATCGGGGCGTCAGGCCTCTGAAGGCCATTCGGTATCATAGTTTCCCCATAGAGTAAAAGTTATTATCGACTGAAGAGCAAAGATAAAAGGACTACTTGCAAAGTTTGTGCGATATTCAATATCCCATTTTAACAAAGCTATTTATAGAACGATGTGTCCATAGTTCTTCCAAGAGATATGAAATAATTTTCAATTATTTTGTTTATGGTGAATTTCTTGTTAATGTCATCTTGAAACATTGAATTTGATTCTTTTCGGGTAACAGCAAGGAACTGTAGGTTTCGTATTGAATAACAGAACGGGTGCAAAATAGAAATAAACGATAAATAAGAACGATTGAAACAGTATATTTCTATGGTACATATAATTCATACAGATAACACGTCTATATCATGAAAGCCCCAACAAATATAATTTCTAAATGGTATTCATTTCGACCAAACAGACAGACAAACAGTTTCAAACATTCTGATTATTCCTGCCCAAGTGATCGACCTCCAAGTTTCACAACCAGTGTTTAAATGTTTAAGGTAATTACCTTAGTTTGAGGTAATTTTCATGGTTTCAAGGTAATTCTAAGGTAATTTTGGTTTTACGACCTCAAAATTTAAGGAAATTGGAAAATGTTTTATGGTAATCTAAGGTAAAAAGCAGAAGCTTTTATGGTAATGGTCACATGGCACATGATTGAGTTTGAACCAAGTCCGCAACCATCAACTGCTTTGGAGGGAAGTAAGGTCATCGCCACAACATTCTGTCACCGAAAAAGTTAACAGGTGGAAAGCAACGCTTCATAGGTCGCTCCAATATTACAGACGGGGAGAGGTTTCCATACAAGAATAGTGATGTAGATTAAGGATGACATGTTCAGTTCAGATATTTTAAGGTTTAAATACCACTCCTGAAGGGCAGAGGTGATTCAGAGATGTCTAAAGATATGTTCAGAAATGTCTTTTGATAATTAGTGCATTAATAGGAAATACCATTTCCTTATTCTCCACGTACTTTTTTATATGATTCTTTTAACAAAACATATCAATAAACATGAATACACGCTGTATAAACGTTTAGTATTATCAACAATGTATGTATGAATGTGCGTATGTATGAATGAAAAAAACAGAGGCTTTCTTGAATTCGCTTGGTAAATCTTCCTAAACATTTAACAATAGGAGATTAAATATCTCATAATTTTCTTCTTTCAATATGATTAATGTAATGTTTTCATGTCTGTAACCGTCCTCCCTTTTGCATGTATTGCATGTTTACAGCTGCGTAATTTAGAATGGCACAAAAGTTGTGCAATCTATTATGTAAAGAAGCAAAAGTCACTTTAATTATAGTGACTTCCATATCATTTGCCTCACTATATTTATAGTTCGGTAATCCAGATATCAGCATCAATGTCAGATGTTCCAAGAATTTCAAAGACGGTTTTATAGAGCGATTCATTACTAAAAGGTCAGAGCTTCCATAAAAGATGAACAGAAAATTTCACCGATAGCTATTCAATAAATTCGTCTCTTATCGAGAATTGTAAATAAAGCGGTACATCCAATAGCCATTAGCAACGGAAAACAAAGGATCATCCATTTACCTAGGATTATACTGACGCTGGGTTATAAATAAGCTATTCTCGTCGAAATTCCAAGACCCTGAACCCTGAAGCAGGGACCATTATTTGAGAATGGTTCCTCCAGCAATGGCATGATAAAGGTTTATTATTCATCGACCTCGAGAATACGACGACGTTTGAGCGTTGGTCGTCAGTCATTCATAGCAACGCATTTGAGAATATACGACCTCCATAAAAAATATGAATTTCAGGAGTGCGACGATGAAGCAGAATAAATTAAGGAAATAAAAAAGTTAGGTTAATATATGATGCATTAATTTCTGGCGAAACTGGAATTGGCTAAAAGAAATAGACGAGCGCTGGCTAGTTTGGTATTTTTCTTTGTATGATCAATGGATTAAAATGTGGTCACCATCTCACTGTGCAAGTCTGTTGCTTGCTTTTCGGACATTGATGGTGGGGCTACTGCGCACGCGTTGTTTGCATTCACTTTTTTTATTTTTTTTTTATTTTTTTTTTTTTTTTGTGTTTTTGATCATTGCTTGGGTTTTTAACCAATTAAAGCGTCCAAATATTTCTGCAAATGTTCCCGGGAGTTGTTTTACAAGAGCTCTTTATCCACCTTCGCTTCAGTTCCAACATAACTACAGTCAGGAAGATATCTCATAGAGGTGTTCAATAGATTTCGATATTGGGTGTAAATTCATCTATTTCAGCACTTTATTATGCTGTAAACGCTGTCCATTCACTATATAGCTATTGTTGCTCATCTGAAAGTAAAAAAAAAAAAAAAATAACCCCGAAATAATGATCAACATGTTTGGCATGCGCAGCTCATCCATGTACCACGTGCCAGCATAGAGGGGTAGTGAAATTGTTTTTATCATCATCATCATCATCATTATTATTATTATTATTATTATTATTATTATTATTATTATTAATATTATTATTATTATTATTACTTATTTAGCTACAATCCTAGGTGGAAAAGCAGGGTGCTATCAGCCCAGGGGCACCAACAAGAAGGTAGCTCAGTGTTGAAAGGAAATAAGGAGAATACAAGAAGCAATTAACAATTAAAATTAAATATTTTGAAATCAGTAACAATATTAAAATAAATCTTTCATATATAAAGTATGAAAACTTAAAAAAAAAACAGCGAAAGATAAATAAGATGGAATAGAGTGCCCGACTGTACCCTCAAGTAAGAACGAAGCAAGCACGGTGGAGCAAGAACCATTAGAGGGACGTAATGTTAATTATAGGTAATTGGGATACTTGATTTCCCGCCACTTACATGAATCATATTTTCCAATATTTTACCTAGTGTTTGATATGCATTCTTGACCCTTATTATCGCTGTAAATCAATCACTTTTAGTGTTTCCCTACCCAAAACCCCAGTTTCCAACTGGAGTCCCTTATAATCGTTTTATACTGAGGGCTTAGTAGGAAAACTCATAAAACAGGTTGTTTACCCTAATATTCATGGTCAGAACTGGATAAACATAAGATAGAAAGTAGGAAATATATATATATATATATATATGTATATATATATATATATATATATGTATATATATATATATATATATTATATACATATATATATATATATATATATGTATATATATATATATATATATATATATATACATATATATATATATATATATATGTATATACATATATATATATATATGTATATATATATATATATATATATGTATATATATATATATATATATATTATATACATATATATATATATATATATATGTATATATATATATATATATATATATATACATATATATATATATATATATACACATATATATATATGTATATATATATATATATATATGTGTGTGTGTGTGTGTGTGTGCGTGTATATATAGGAATATACATACTCTATGTATATATAAAATGCACACGCACACACAAAGTATATATATATATATATATATATATAAATAGATAGATAGATAGATATATAGATAGATAGATATGCATACATACATACATACATACATACATACAGTATATATATATATATATATATATATTATATATAATTATATATATATACAATATATATATATATATATATATACACATACGTAAATGCCGTATATATATATATATATATATAAACATACATATATATAAACATACATACATGCAGTATTTACATACATATATATATATATATATATATATTTAGTGCGTTGGAGATACATCGACAATTTCCAGCTATTCGCAATATATATTTGTTTTTTAGCATTATGAAGGATGTCCTAACCTGATTAAAAGTAACCGGGTGCCAATGGCAATACGTAGCCAATGCTATATTATACAAAGAATTTGTTATCATCCGCAACAGAGAAAATCTATTTTCTCAATTCTTCGTTGCAGCTAACTTTTCCTTCATACATCCTCTTGAGGATTGATCCTCATTTTTATCCTACCTCTTTTGCCCCTTCCTTCATCAAAACAACTTCAAAGCGAAAACTTTTTCTAATCTCTCTGATGTAAATGAAAATTTTCTCGCAATGTTCCCAAGCACTGGACAATAACTTTTAGTTATAATGAGATTTTTGAGAAGTTTTGTCTAGAAATATATTTCAAGTTGAAATTAACCTAGCGATGATATCAGACATTCGATTTCGCATTAAAAAATTAGTGCTTGTGGCGCAAGAAGGCAAAATCAATCATGAACACAGACCTAAATGTGCCCTTTATCGGTAGAAAATAAGTGATTGGGAAGATAGTGCCTTGAAACTCTGTCCTTGGAGACACGGGGAGGAGGTTGGCAGTGTTGTGGCTTGATTTATATGAGTACTGACATGTACGAGGCCTTTGACTTGTAGTGGACTAGAAACGTCTGCATTTGAGCCTGTTGCTGTTGTGCGTATGTAAATATATATAAACAAACCCATCACACGCATATACTGTATATATATATATATATATATATATCTAATATATGTACACATACGTATACATACATATATATATATATATATATATATATACATATATATATATATATATATATATACACACACACACATATGCCTTTGTGTATATCACTGGGTATGGGCATGCACATATTCCTTCAATACATACACACGCACATAACTACGTTTCGTAATCCATGTCATTTCCAATAGTCTTTATACAAAACTGTACTCCGACGAACCGAAGGCAATACAAAATCCTGACTGGACAAACTGGTCGACCTTAGCTTTCTTTTTTAATAAATTCTTCTTGATTCGATCACAACCGGCTAAATTGAAAACGCAACTTTCCGTATCCAATTTTTTTTGGCTCTGGATTTGGCAATGTCGGTCGAACACTGTCACGGAAATAAATATTGAGTTTTGTTTGCTTGTACAGTTCAAAGCAAAGGATTATAATTATTTTCGATTTGCAATAACCAGGAAAACATATTAGATGTAGTAGATTATGATAAAGATGAACCATATAAAAC
>NC_090736.1:18271204-18273704 GCF_036898095.1 Palaemon carinicauda | reverse complement strand
TAAACTTAAGTCTATTGTTACATCTGTGTATACGACAGTCCAGAAAAGGTTGAGTACAATTATTCTCCAGATCCTTAGTGAAATTTATTGATGGTATCAAGCTATTCGATATAAGAAAAAAATCTAAATTTTCATTTCCTGGCCACACAAATATTATGTTGTCAATATAGCGAAACCATTTTACATTATTAGTATGATGTTATTTAAGATTCTACTTTCCAATCATTCCATATAATCATTACTCAGTACTGGGGATAAAGTGTTTTCCATAGCCATACCAAAAGTTTGTGCATGAAATTTTCCATTGAATTCAAATTTACAATCTTTTATACATAGTTTAATCAATTCTATTAAGGTGTTGCTGGAAAATGATAAATTCAGTTGCCTATTATTCAAGGTTTCAGATAAAATATTCCAACACGTCATTAATAGGTACTCTAGTGAATAGTGAGGACTTAATCTTTTATTTCATATTTTCATTTTCCCTGTGGTTCTTCTGCATCTGAGCATCACGTTTCCCTGTGATTTTACGCATATATATATATATATATATATACATAGATAGATAGATAGATAGATATACATGTACATGCATCTATAATACACACACACACACACACACACACATATATATATATATATATATATATATATACATATATATATATATATATATATATATATATACATATATATATATGTGCATATGTGTATATAGATAGATAGATATACATGTATATGGCTATATATGAATGAATATTCATATTCATATACATGCATATATGAATATATATATATATATATATATATATATATTACCAAAAAACCGATAAATCGGTTGGAACTTTTGACCGGGGAAACGTCTGTCTATATCCGAACATAACTTGACAACAAAACGTTTACCCGATTGACCGGTTTAAAGAATTGATATAAAAATTTTAACCGGGTGTCGCCGGTCGCTTGCTTTTGACATTACCCATAGTCATGGCGAGGAGTAGCAGATTACTTTGAGAGAGAGAAATGTATCATATTATCGGTACCTAATCAAATTTTTTATCAGTTTATTTTGATCAGTCAGTTTTTATCAGTCAATAGTCAATACTCATAGGACTTGAGGTGTTAGGATAGAGGAGGCATGATATCCGAGGTAAGAAGTAAAACCTACAAGGTAAAGGGTAAGGAGTAAGAGGTAAAAGGTAAGAGGTAAAAGGTAAGAGGTAAAACTTACAAGGTAAAAGGTGAGAGGTAAGAATAAGAGGTATGAGGTAAAAGGTACGAGGTAAAAGGTACGAGGTAAAAGGTGAGAGGTAAGAATAAGAGATAAGACGTTAGACGTAGGATGTAAGAGATTGGATCATAAGATGTTAGGGGTAGGATGTAAGAGTTTGGAGGTAATATTAAAGAGGAAGAAGGTAAAATGAAAGAGCTAACGGGTACGAGGTGGAGGTAAACGGTATCTAGGTAAGATGTAGGAGGTAAAAAGTTAGAGTTAAACGTTAACAGGTAGGATGTAAGATGTAAGACTAAAAGGTAAGGGGTACGAGGTAGGGAGTACGGGTTAATTAGAGTTAAAATGTATGAGGTAAAAGTTAAGAGGTAGGATGTTATAAAAGAGGTTCGTTAAAGGAGGAAAAAGATGGTGAATTAGAACTAAAAGGCAGGATGAAAAGTGCAAAAGAATATAGTAAGATTTAAGAGTCGGAAGAATAAACATTAAACAATGTAGGAAAGTAGGAGGAGGTAAAACATATCAAAGGTTGGCGTGTATGCTATTTTATTATTTAACGTTATAGTTAACGTTATAGTTGTAGGTACGTTACCCAGAATTTTTTTGTTTTATGACTATGGGTAATGTCAAAAGCAAGCGACCGGCGACACCCGGTTAAAATTTTTATATCAATTCTTTAAACCGCTCAATCGGGTAAACGTTTTGTTGTCAAGTTATGTTCGGATATAGACAGATGTTTCCCCGGTGAAAAGTTCCAACCGATTTATCGGTTTTTGGGTAAAATATCACTCTTTTTTACGCAAGCGTATTGATTAACTAGTTTAGAACTAAATGAGACAATAGCTTAATCTATAGTTTATAGTCATATCTTCAAAATGTGAGGTCAAACATGTCTATAACTTATTATTCAGAAGCTGAGAAATAAACGTTGAAAGTTCGCTTAAAGATGTCAGTTTGATGCCTTTTGAAACTTAAGTATATACGTGACTAAAGCCTTCGTGATTACCGCAAAACATTCCCACATAGCCTAATACAAAATTTAAAACATGATTTACAAAACCTGAGGTCGAACAGCTATCTAGCTAATTCAGAAGCTAAGATTATAGAGTTGAAACTTTGCTAAAAAGCGTCTATCCATGACTCTATATCGAACACATGAAAGTTGACGTAATTTTTGCTATTTTTTTGCATATTTCTGACGTCATATTTCACGAACCTTATAAGATAGGGACTTGAAACTTTTAGGATCGTCTAGTTAAATTAAATAGAACT
>NC_090736.1:18243001-18265501 GCF_036898095.1 Palaemon carinicauda | reverse complement strand
GACGTAAATACCGGATAATAATAATGGCAATAATGATAATAATGATATTTAAGCGAATTTCCCTTTGATTCTTATTTACAGATAAGCCTCAATTTTTATTCGAAAAAACGACTGCAATGTACCCAAGATATTATATTACATAAGAGAGGGGAATACGAAATAGAAGTGCTGGTCTTGAATAACAAAGTTTACTTAGATGTAAGAAAAATTATTCGCAAGAGAGAGAGAGAGAGAGAGAGAGGAGAGAGGAGAGAGAGAGAGGAGGTGAGGAGGAGAGAGAGAGAGGAGAGAGAGGTTGGAGGCTGTGTCAAGAAGGAGGGAGACTAAAAATGTCTTAGCAATTGAAGGAGTGAAAGTGGACTGGTAGGTTGTGGAAGACTACAGTGTTTTTATTACCATGTACTCACGCGCACAACTCACGCAAAGGAAGTAATTTTTTTTTCCTTGGGTTGACTTCAATACAGAGAGTTTAATTATATAAGTTTACATGTATATTGTCTGTCGATTAGTTTACACTTTTATATTTTTATGCAATGACCTACAGTACAGTCTCCGATGTGTACAACAAGTTATGTGTATATATATATATATATATATATATATATATATATATATATATATATATATATATATATATATATATATATATATATATATAAATATATATATATATATATATATATATATATATATATATATATATATATATATATATATATATATATATATATATATATATTTATGTTAATATACATTTATATGAATGTATACGTATGCATCTGTGTGGTTATGTATATCAATACATACAACAATAAATGCAGCCGTTTCTAGTCCACTGGATTATAAAGACCTCATACATATCAATTCATACTTTGGGTTTGGCTAATTTTCATCACCACGCTAAGCAGTGCGGTTTAGTGATGGTGGGGAGATTATCGTCTGATCGCTCACAGCAGACCATCCTATTATGGGTGGCCCTGACCAGAAGTTTTGCTGATCATAGCGATACGCAAACCCTATCACCACGTTACGGTATCTCCACTCAGAAAGGGTATACAAACACAGGGTTATAGGACGTTTTTGCCGTCAGTCGGTATCGTGGTCAATCACTTTCGCCCCCCGGGTGAAGTCGATTCGGCGTCCTAATTGCTAATTGCACCCATACTTGGTGGAGTCTGTTTGCGTCAACAGAGGAGTCGTTTCGCCGTCAATATAGTTGTTTCACCCCTGTTATTAAGAAATGGACCAAGACGTGCAATTGGCAGGGAAATTTGTTTGTATTGTTTGTAACATCATCGTTAATATAATAAAGATTAATATCACATTTTATTCTATTCTTTGTACAATAATTTACATTATTTCCGTAGAAGATAATCAGAATTACTCCTAGCAAATATAAAAAATTCTACTTACTTTTAAAATAAATATACACTTCCACGCTGATAAAAAATATATAATAATAATATCCAGCACTCAAAAAAGTGTCTCCTGTCACAGTCAATCAGAAAATCCATTCGTACCAGGCATTCCCCACTGTCCTAAACTAGCTAAAAAAATATCGGAATATATATATATATATATATATATATATATATATATATATATATATATATATATATATATATATATATATATATATATATATATATATATATATATATATATATATATATATATATATATATATATATATATTCTTGTCTTGTGTAATTTTTGTAAATTTATTATAAAATGTGATTTATATATATTAATTCTAGTTGAGCCATGAATTCTCTGATGTGTATTTTAAATTTATTATCTTCTCCGGAAATAATGTAAATTATTGTACAAAGAATAGAATAAAATGTGATATTAATCTTTATTATATCAACGATGACGTTACAAACAATACAAACAAATTCCGCTGCCAATTGCACGTCTTGGTCGATTTCTTAATAACAGGGGCGAAACAACTCCTATATTGACGGCGAAACGACTCCTCTGTTGACGCAAACAGACTCCACCAAGTATGGATGCAATTAGCAATTAGGACGCCGAATCGACTTCACCCGGGGGCGAAAGTGATTGACCACGAAACCGACTGACGGTGAATCGACCATATACCCTAACACACATGCACACAGTATATTATCATACGAGAGAGAGAGAGAGAGAGAGAGAGAGGAAGAGAGAGAGAGAGAGAGAGAGAGAGAGAGAGAGAGCCTTACGATATTGCCTTATTCTATGTTAGGGAACTTCCCCCAGGTCCCACAGTGTGAGGCACCTCGTATATTCACCAGAGAGTTGCTAATGCATCTTCCGGTGTATTTTGCGTCTTCCAGTCTTGGATGGTCTGGGATGCATCTTAGGTATTTATCGAGATTATTCTTAAACACATCTACGCTCACTCCTGATAGGTTCTTAGATGAGCTGGCAGCGTATTAAATAGTCGCTGCATTATCGATGCTGGTGCGTAGTGGATTATTGTCCTGTGCGCCTTCCTTATTTTTCCTGGTATAGTTTTGAGGACTATTAATCTACCTCGGCTTGCTCTTTCTGATATTTTAGCTCCATGATGTTTTCAGTAATTTCTTCTATTTGCTTCCATGCTTGTATTATGTAGCGTTCTCTTCTCCTTTCTAGACTGTATAGTTTTAAACATTGCAATCTTTCCCAGTAGTCCAGGTCCTTAACTTCTTCTATTCTAGCAGTATAGGACCTTTGTACACTCTCTATTTGTGCAATATCCTTTTGGTAGTGTGGATACCCTATCACATTGCAGTACTCGAGTGTACTACGTACATAAGTTTTTTAAGGCATAATCATGTGTTCAGCTTTTCTTGTTTTAAAGTGTCTGAATAACGTTCCCATTTTTGCTTTACATTTAGCCAACAGTGTTGCTATTTGGTCGTTGCATAACATATTCCTATTTAACATTTTCCAAGGTCTTTAATTGCTTCCTTGTTTGTGATTCTCTCGTTATTAGGTCCCTTTTATGTATATACCATCCCTTTTCTGTTTCCATACTTTATTGATTCGAGTTTATGGGAGTTAAATACCACCCTCTTTATCTCCACCCATTCACATATTTTGTTTAGATCTCTTTGCATTGAGTTCCTATCTTCATCACAAGTAATTTCTCTACTTATTCTTGTGTCATCAGTGAAACTTCTCACTATAGAGTTCTTAACATCACAGTTTATGTCTGATATCATAATAACAAACAGCAGTGCAGCTAATACCGTACCTTGTGGCACGCCAGATATTACCTGATCTTCATCTGATTTCTCGTCATTTGCAACCACTATCTGTTTTCTGTTTTGCAGGAATTCTTTAACCCGTTTTCCTATCTTTCCCACAATATTATGATTTCTCATTTTTTTTCTCTAATATATTAGTGTGTACCTTGTTAAATGCTTTTGCAAAATCTAGATAGATCAGTTCTGTTTTTTTTTTCTTTTTTTTTTATTAAACAAATCATTTTTAACCAAATGGTTCATTATTTTCTTTTTTATTACCCTCTCATACACTTCATAATAGGTGATGTTAGACTAACATGTCTATAATTGCTTGCCTCTAGTCTTGATCTACTTTTGAAAATAGGGGTTATATAAGTTAATTTTTGTTTAACATATATCTCGCTCATATCTACACTTTGTCTTAACAGTATTGCAAGCAGCTTCGCTATAGAGTGTGCAGATTTTTTTTTTTTTTTTTTTTAACAAAATCGCTGGAACTCCATCTGGTCCGGCTGCCGAACCATTTCTAATTTCGCTTATAGCCTTGACAATATCTGTTTCATCAATATCTATATCCGTTAGATATTCAAAATTTTCTTCTCTCATTTCTATATCATTATTCTCATTCGCAATTCTTGACGTGAACTCACTCTCATATTTTTCTGCTAATATGTTGCATATTTCCTATTTTTTATTCGTTAACCATCCTTCAATTCTTAAAGGGCCTATTTCTAATATCCCTTCATTGATCTTTTTTGCATAGGAGTAAAGTACTTTGGGTTTTTATATATATATTTTGAAGTGTCCTTTCTTCTAAGTCAACTTTTTAAATTTTCTTTCGATTGTATAATCTTTTGTTCTGCGTTTTCTATTTTACTTTTTATTTCCACTATTTTCCATACATTTTTTTTTTTTTTTGCAAGATTTTCTTCCACTTTCTAATTTTCTGAAATAAGATCCTTCTGTCTCTTGGTATGCATGTCAGTTGTTTATTGTTTTTTTCGGTACATATTTTTCAGCAATTTCCTCCAGTATTTTGTACAGTATGTCCGTATTTACCTGTATATTATCACTTACGAACACATTTTTCCATTCTTTGTTTAGTTCTTCATTTATTTCTGATCAATTTATATTCTTACTATAGAAATCATATTTTCCATATCCTTCCCAACGTTTTGTGCTTTGATTATCTATGTGATCACTTGCTTTGGAATGGACTATCAATTCTATGACATTGTGGTCTGAAATTTCCGTGTAATACACTATTATTTCTTTAACATAATTCACCTCATTCACAAATACTAAATCTAGGACATTTTCCTTTCTTGTTGGAACGTGGTCTATTTGTTGCATATTATGTTATAATAGCATATCTTGAAGCTTTTCAAATTGCCTCTTATCTTCTGCGCTACTATTACTCTCATTTTTATATGTATATATACAACCACTTTCTTCTATCCGTTCTTTCCAATGCACGAAAGGAAAGTTAAAATATCCGGATAGAGAGAGAGAGAGAGAGAGAGAGAGAGAGAGAGAGAGAGAGAGAGAGAGAGAGAGAGAGAGAGAGAGAGAGATAATCTATACTGAGAAAGTATAAGTATTGATGAGATAGAAAGGTATAAGATAGGATACGATAGAATATCATGCATTTTGAAATGTCATTGTGCCCCTAAAGTTTAGTTATGTTTTTATCATAACATTTATCTCCCATTCATATTGAAATAATTATATAAGTATAAAAATCATTTACATGTTCCATGGAAAACATTCATACGTATTAATACGAATGTCTACTTATCCAAATGATAGGATATGTAATAATGTTCTCATACTTGTTAGCATGATACAGTTTGCACAAACATTTGTTTACTATCGAAGAATACTTCATCCTTGAATAAATTGAATAAAAAACAATATTTTCACCTTTGGTATCTCAAGTATAGTAAGCAACTACCTTTTAAATTTTCTCATTTTCATACTGAAGATTGTTAAAAGTTTGTGACAGGGATTTAGTGCCATATCATTTACATTTGTCATAGTCTTCCGAGTTTTCGGACAGGATCATCCAGGAACCAAACTTTCAGAATTTCTTATCAATAGTCAGTCTCATCCATTATGAATATTCCTTGTCTACATAAACTTCATACTGATGACATTTAGCGAGTGTTCTTCAACCACGGCATCTGAAAGAAAAAAAAGATAGCAGCTGAAAGTATTCTACGTTAGTGGGCTACTGACCCCTAACAGATCCGTTTAGTTTGATCATCTAACAACCTAACTAAGCAAAGGACATAAAATGCTTTTAATGCCTTTGAATTTTAAATCTTATATTATTTAAAAAATTGGAAAATTAAAATTTTATTGCTCGGCCATTGAACTGCAAATAAAACCAGATAAGAGACTATTTTAGTTTCAAGTGCAGAACCGCAATAAAGTTAAAACTCTTAAACGAGACAGTAAGAGTTAACTTTAATCTCCTTAATTCTTGTAATTATTTAAAAACTGTTAAGGAACAAAGAAAGATTTCAAACTTAATGAATCATTAAAGATTTCTTAAAAACCCAAAATAGTCTAGTTATCAAACAGATCAATGCACGTACCGAATAATTGGGTCTACAAAAGATTTCTTAAAAAAAATGCAAGCCCCTTTTGACATACGGTATTTATATTTACCGTATGTTAAGAGGGACTTCCTCCAAGCCTTAGGAAAAGAGATTTCTTTAACCAGCAACATAGTATTTCCAGGGTTTTACCTTCTTTTAATAGCCATAGTAACAACCATTCCACTCTTCTCTCCATACAAGATTACCCAACAAACACAGTCACATAAAGTTAAGATCGTGGATGAAGCAAATATCATTCATGAACGCTAAGAGAGGTAAATGTATTTAACCAAGTTTATCTCTATATCTGGACAATGGAAATTGTTTATATATTGAACAGGATAACATAAGTCTTTTATTGACATTTTTTACAATGTTTTTAAAAGATTTAATTTTAATTGTTCATTATTTCTTATATTGTTTATTTATATCCTTTCCTCAATGGGTTATTTTTCCCTGTTGGAGCTTGGGATTAAAGCATTTCGCTTTTCGAACTAGGGGTGTAGCTTAGCAAGTAATAATAATAATAATAATAATAATAATAATAATAATAATAATAATAATATGCAAAGGATATAATCGCCCAAACATGCTCGAATCAAAACACTCGTATAAGATTACCGTAGTTGTAGGACGCTCGACTAAGTCACGATGTACCAAAACTTTCCGAATGAATATAAGGCGACCCACCATTGAAGTCCAGTCCCTCTACGAGACCGCGAGACAATGTGCCCTTCGAATCTACAAGGACTCGAAGGAAACCTACGGCTTCCCCTTTGGTTCTTGCCAACTTTAAAGGATTCAAGGACGCTGAACACCGCAATATTTGGTATTTGGAACGAAGTTCTGAATAAGTCGTTCGCTGCGATTTCGATTACCAATATGAGAGGGGAGAGGGAGGGGATGGAGAGGGGAGGGGGAGGTGAGGGGAGAGGAGGGGGAGGGAGAGGGAAAAGGAAGAGCATGATCGCTGTGGTAATTATTATTATTATTATTATTATTATTATTATTATTATTATTATTATTATTATTATTATTATTATTAACCAAGCTACAAGCCCAAGAGCTACAACATGGAAAAATGGCCCGGTGATGAAAGGATATAAGGAAATAAACAATATTGGAAGTAATGAAAAAAATAATATTAAATATTCTGAAAAACATTAACAACATTGAAAGAGATAATTAATATATAGACTTAAAACGACTTATGTTAGCCTGTTTAACATAAAAACATTTGCTGCAAGTTTGGTATGGTAATGGTGATTGGTAATGGGTGGATGTATGTTGGTAAAGTTATAGCTATAACCCTAGTTGGAAAAACAACATGATGCAAACCACAGGGGTTATACAGGAAAAAGTAGCCCAGTGATGAAATGAAATAAGGAAATAAGCTAAATGAGAAATAATTAATTTTTAATATTCTAAGCTCAGTAACAGCGTTAAAATAGATCTATCAAATTATTATTATTATTATTATTATTATTATTATTATTATTATTATTATTATTATTATTGTTGTTATTATTATTATTACTAGCTAAGCTACAACCCTAGTTGGAAAACCAAGATGCTATAAGCCCAAGGGCTCCATATATGAACTATGAAGAGAGACTTACGTCATGCTGTTCATTGGGGGTCAGGTAATGGTAATAATGATGAAGATGATCAGAGTGGTGTTAGCAAAATTATAGGAAATGTTTAAAACGATGAACACTAACTAAATTTATGAAGATATTGCATATATTAATGATACGTGTGAAAATGTAGGTGATATACAGTAAGATTCATAAAGAAAGTGATGATAATAATGAAAAAGATGCAACAAGCAATGACTCAGATTATTATT
This sequence comes from Palaemon carinicauda, assembly GCF_036898095.1. Lineage (NCBI taxonomy): Eukaryota > Metazoa > Arthropoda > Malacostraca > Decapoda > Palaemonidae > Palaemon > Palaemon carinicauda. The sequence goes on along the minus strand of NC_090736.1, from coordinate 18,257,831 downwards.
ATTATTATTATTATTATTATTATTATTATTATTATTATTATTATTATTATTATTATTGGGATTGCAAAATGATGTAATCTCAAAAGCCCATATCATAAAAGAAAATAATTTAAGGTCAAAAGAAACTATGAAATAGACACTGTTAAACCTCAGCTAGAAACCAATTGCGCGAAGTTCAAACTTCTTCAGAGCCAAATATGGTATAAATTCTTAATTGCAATCTATAATAATCTCTGATCAGGACACTTAATGATAATAACTAATTTTACAATAGCAATGGTGATAATTAAGAGAATAGTGAAAATAATGGTGGGAGTAATAATGATAATAGAAATTATCCTTTTGGGGGATAATGATGACAAAGTTCATGATAAAAACAATGACATTGAAAGCGAGAAGAGCATATTGCTGATGGTGAGAGAGAGCATAATGATGATGGTGAGAAGCGCATAATGATGATAGTGATAAGAGCATATTGCTGATGGGGAGAAGAGCATAATGATGATAGTGGGAAGAACATAATGCTGCTAGTGAGAAGAACATAATGTTGATGGGGGAGAAGAGCATAATGATGATGGTGAGAAGAGCATAATGATGATAGTGAGAAGAGCATATTGCTGATGGTGAGAAGAGCATAATGATGAAGGTAAGAAGAACATAATGATGATGGTGTGAAGCGCATAATGATGATGGTGAGAAGAGCATGATGAAGATGGTGAGAAGAGCATATTACTGATGGTGAGAAGAGCATAATGATGATGGTGAGAAGCGTATAATGACGATAGTGAGAAGAGCATATTGCTGATGGTGAGAAGAGCATTATGATGATATCAAGAAGAGCATATTGCTGATGGAGAAAAGAACATAATGTTGATGGGGAGAAGAGCATAATGAAGATGGTGAGAAGCGCATAATGATGATAGTGAGAAGAGCATGATGATGATGGTGAGAAGAGCATATTGCTGACGGTGAGAAGAGCATAATGATGATGGTGAGAAGCTCATAATGATGATAGTTAAAAGAGCATTTTGCTGATGGTGAGAAGAGCATAATGATGATATCGAGAAGAGCATATTGCTGATGGAGAGAAGAACATAATGTTGATGGGGTGAAGAGCATAGTGATGATGGTGAGAAGCGCCTAATAATGATAGTGAGAAAGGCATATTGCTGATGGTGAAAAGAGCATAATAATGATAGTAAGATGTGCATAATGGTGAGGTGAGAAGAGCATAATGATGATGGTGAGAAGAGCATAATGATGATGATGAGAAGAGCATATTGCTGATGGTGAGATGTGCATAATGCTGAGGTGAGAATAGCATAATAATGATGGCGAAAAGAGCATAACAATGACTTCGAGAAGAGCATAATGATGATGGTGAGAAAATTATAATGATGATGGGGAGAAGAGCCAAATGATGATAGTGAGATGTGCCTAATGATGATAGTGAGAAGAGCATATTGCTAATGGTGAGAAGAGCATAATGATGATGGTGAGAAGACCATAATGCTGATGGTGAGAGGAGGATAATGCTGATGGTGAGAAGAGCATAATGATAATTGTGAGAAAAGCATATTGATGATGGTCAGAAGATCATAATGATGATGGTGAAAAAGCATAATGATAATGGTGAGATGAGGATAATGTTGATGGTGAAAAAAGCATAATGATGATAGTGAGAAGAGCATAATAATGATAGCGAGAAAAGCAAAATGATGATAGTTAGAAGAGCATAACGATGATGGTGAGAAAGGCATAAGGATGATGGTGAAGAGTGGATAATGATGATTGTGAAAAGTGCATAATGATGATAGTGAGAAAAGAACAATGATAATGGTGAGAAGAGCAAGGAGACCAATGACTTTTTCTCACCGCAATAATACTTTATTAGCACCGTCTCAGCAATATCATTAAGAGAATAACTAATTTCCCGACAGGGATAACAAAATATGCAAATTGCCTCGCATAATTCGTCATTGCCTGACTTTTCTCTGCAAAATTGATATTAAGCTAATGGAGTAAGAGTTTCACCTCTCACAAACAGTATGAAAACATATCACGTTGTTGGATGAAATCCTGTCCGTACACGCTCTCTCTCTCTCTCTCTCTCTCTCTCTCTCTCTCTCTCTCTCTCTCTCTCTCTCTCTCTCTCTCTCTCTCTCTCTCTCATATATATATATATATATATATATATATATATATATATATATATATATATATATATATATATATATATATACATATATATTTATACGTATATATATATATATATATATATATATATATATATATATATATATATATATATATATATATATATATATATATATATATATATACAGAAATCTACAAGAAACAAGTGGCAAAAGGTAACCCAATGATAATATGCACAATGAGTGATGATATGGCTACAGCGAATTTTTATTTCATAAAAAGGGTATTGTGTAATTGCGTTCAAGTAAAATTCAATAGATAACAATTGCAGCATTTCTGAATATTTTGCTTCATGTAGCAAAGTTTGCAACGTAATTCTGATCAATTTAGGACAGATTGTGTTCCTTTTGCTTCGTGCAAGAGAATGAAATGTTTATATTTTATTTTAGACTGCAGCATTTCATTGCCTTCTATAACACTCGTGAATTCTAGAACAATGATATTTCATTAACATCCTTATTCTTTTCATATGACATTTTTCTTAATATAACTTACCCATTCTTTAAAATCTTTCAGCATACAATTGAAAAGATAATTTGTCATGCCGTTTCTTATTAATTTTTGAAGTTTCCATGTCAGAGAGAGAGAGAGAGAGAGAGAGAGAGAGAGAGAGAGAGAGAGAGAGAGAGAGAGAAATTCATTTTCTATCACACCAGATGGTTACTTATGAAATAATACTTACAAATACTTATCACCCAAGAGTACATCAGCTGATTACCAGTCCGTAAAGAATAGTCTTGAGCTCTATCAGCCATATCTGGCAATATTTAAGCAAAGTCTATGGACCAAGTATATGAGGATAAGAAACCTTTAATCAAAAACTTTATCGATGTATGGATCGACATTGTGATCCTATAGTCCCTTAAATACTTCAACCCTTTCCAAATCTAAACAGGAACCAAAAACTGCATCCAGTCTCTATCAATTAGATAAAACAGCGATCATTCCAATGGAGGGAAAAACATGTAAATGATACTACAACAACAACAACAACAACAACAACAACAACAACAACAATAACAACAACCACAAATGTAGCCGCTTCTAGTCCGCTTCTTGAGATTGGCCAGTTTTCATCACCACGCTGGCAAACTGCAGGGTTTAGTCTGATCACTCACAGCAAACCAACCTGATATGAGTGGCCCTGCATAGAACAGCTGTGCTTATTATTATTATTATTATTATTATTATTATTATTATTATTATTATTATTATTATTATTAGCTAGGTTGGCGATATATTAACTCTTTCGCCACATTAAAGTATCTCCACTCAGAAAGGTATGGAAATTATAACTAACATAAAGTGCCTGATTCCTTTTATTATGACAGCTATATAATATATACCCGTGGAAGGATTCATCGCATCTAACTAATTACACCTCATGTCCTTCAAATGTCGATATGAAATTATTAAATTTGGATCGCGTGGCGTAGAGCTCTAACCTCGGGAAAGGACAAATAGTGTGTGGGTGGTGAATTTGACAGCTACTGTACGTAGAATTCAGAGTGAACATATGGTCATTCTTTTAGCTATATAAGACTATAATAATCAAAGATTTTCATATTGGCAGATTTTCATATTACATAAGTAATGTATCATCAGCGGCTTGATAAAATTCTGTTTCGACATTTTATGACTATTCATTACGAAGTATCCTAAAAAAAAAGAATGGTCACTATGCTGATCATAACGTTAAAATAATACAATTGTAAAATGATTGACGTAGATAAAACTAGGTCAAATAAAAATGAAGGAAATGCAGGTTCAATTGTGAATAATAACTGTTAAGAATCATTATTATTCTGATAATATAAAAGGTGAAGCATTAGATTTTGCATTGAAAATACTTTTCTGTTACTGATTCAACTGATCTCTCTCTCTCTCTCTCTCCTCTCTCTCTCTCTCTCTCTCTCTCTCTCTCTCTCTCAACAGGAAAATGAAAATGAAAATGTGTGCACATTGGATATAATTTCCTTCTAAGGATTCTTAAAAAACGTTCAAAATATTTCTAAACGCACATAGCCAAGACCGACAGAACGCAGCCCCCACCACACCACACACACTCACACACACACACACACACACACACACACACACACACACACATATATATATATATATATATATATATATATATATATATATATATATATATATATATATATATATATATATGTGTGTGTGTGTGTGTGTGTGTGTGTGTGTGTGTGTGTGTGTTTGTGCCATCATCATCATCAGACGTAACTAGTCCATTGCAGAACACAGGCTTCTGGCATGCCCATCTACTCCCGTCCTTTTATGATAGAACATCACTTTATATATACATCAATTTCGGGCAAAAAAGCCATAACTATAACAGGCTGTTTCCTGTTCAACCAACAACCGTTTCTGTTAACATTCAACGGAGAAAAAAAAACAGACTAGTTGATTTAGTTCGTTATCACAGCGAGGGGAGAGCGAAGATACAAAGGAGACTATATACAAAAAAGAGAAATGCCGTTGCTATGTATGATCGTGTGACACAAGGTTGGTACATGGCTCCCCCCTTGAAAAGAACATACTGTACATTTCTTCGCGGCAGCCCCAAATCTGGAGTAGTAGTAGCAAAACTGCGGCCAGTGATTGGCAGTAAGTGGCTGTAGAAGTCGTTGGTTGCAGCGCAAGCGAGTGGTGGGTGATTGGTGGCTTTGTCGCCGGTTCCGGCTCGTCACGGTGTAGGAGTGTGTGTCCTACGGCATTTACGTCAGCTTCGGTTGATGGTGAATAGATGTTCTTTTTGTCAGGAGTGGAGGCGTTGATGGAGGTCTTGAAGGTCGTGAAGTGGCTGTCCAAAAGGGCGTTGGCTTTGGTCATCAAGTCCCTTATGGGTAAAGTATCGACATCGGGTATGGCAGCGCGTACAGGTTTGGGTAAATAGCGCACCCAAAGCGCACGAAGTAGGTTCACCTCATGAAGAGAGCTGTCTGCGGCAGGTTGCAGGTGAGCGACACTGGTCATTTCCCTAAGGGCGAGCAAAGCCCTTTGGTCCCCCTAACGGTTGTTGAGAGAGCTGAAAAATCTTTGCTATGCGGGCAGCTGGCGATGGCAAGTACTGGTGAAGAAGGTGAGTTTTGAGGGCGTCATAGTAACAGCGAGGAGAGGGGGTGGGGGGGGGGGGAGGAACGAGTCACTCCGGGGTCACCATTGTGACAAGCCAAGAGTAAGTAGTCACTCAAAAGCGGGATGAAAGCAACTGAGTAATATTATTCCGGGCAAGAAGGCCATAACTATAACAGGCTGTTTCCTGTTCAACCAACAACGGTTTCTGTTAACATTTAACGGTGAGAAAAACAGACAAGTTGATTCAGGTTATTAGCAGTGCGAAGAGAAAGCAAAAATACAAAGTATACTATATATAAAAACGAGAAATGTCGTTACTATGTACGATCGTGTGACACGCGGTTGGTACAGAGCTAAATCTTAGTTTTATTCATTTTCAGTCCTACATTTTTGCTTTATTAAAATCTATAATTTTTTGCAAGTCTTCCCATGAATTATTAAATAGAACTATGCCCTCTGCAAATATTGAGTTATTCCCCATTTATGTTAATTCATACATCTTCCCAATCTAAATTTTAAAAAATTTCTTGTAGGCCCGCTGTGTATAATTTAGAAGAGATGGGGTCTCCTTGTCTAACTCTTTCCTAAATTGGAATTTTCTCACTATCTTTATGTAGTTTTAGGATTGCTGTACTTCTCGTAAAGATATTTTCTAATATTCTACCATATGATTCATCCATACATTATATTTGAAGGGCTTTCATCACTGTTGAGGTTTTGACAGAATCAAAAGCGTTTTCATTGTCTGAAAATGTCATGCATAGTGGTTTATAATGGCCTGTTGATTTTTGTTTTAACTGGTTGATTACATGAAAATGGTTAGTTGTTGAATACCCACTTCTAAATCTTGTCCGCTCTCTAGGTTGATTAACGTCTAGCTGTCTTTCTATTAGGCCTAATATGATCTTTGTAAATATTTTATATATTACTGAGAGTAAACTTATTCGGCGATAATTTATCAGGTCTTTTGTGTCTCCCTTTTATGTTAATTAGTATAATGAAGTTTTCCAAGCTGTAAGTAAAGAGCATTCTTGCAGATATTTTGTGTAAAGTTAATATAGTTTTACTACTATAAAATTTCCTCCAACAACTATTAAATCGATTATTATGCCATATTCTCCTGCTGCTTCGCCTCTTTTCAATGCTTTTAATGGTTTCTTTACTTCTTCTACTATTACATTTGGTACTGTTTCATTATTTCTATTGGCAAAGTTACTTCTTATATCACTATTGAGTATTGTATAGCATTGTATAGAAATCCTCTGTAATTTCTATCACTCCACCTCTTTTGTTGATAACAGTTCAATTTCCTTCTCGAGGTAAATATCTTGTGGTGTTCTGTATCAGTTTTATTTTCATAAATTTGATGCTTATTCCTTGTTTAGTGTTTCCCAAATTTTGGTGATATATATATATATATATATATATATATATATATATATATATATATATATATATATATATATATATATATATATATATACTGTATATAAATACATATAAATATATATATATATATATATATATATATATATATATATATATATATATATATATATATATATATATATATATATATATATATATATATATATATATATATATATATATACTGTGTATATATACAGTATATATATATATATATATATATATATATATATATATATATATATATATATATATATATATATATATACACAGTATATATATATATATATATATATATATATATATATATATATATATATATATATATATATATATATATATATATATATATATATATATATATATATATATATATATATATATATATATATATATATATATATATATATATTTTTTTTTGGGCTCAAGACATTTCGTCCTGATGGAAGTTCCTATAGGGTAGCTTCCTAGGGTATATTACAACTACGGCGATAATCCCAGAGAATTTACCTTAAGGTACCAGAATTCTAACTCCTGGAGCGAATATCCCTCCTGAAAGGGATATCGCGACATATCAGAGGACGTATTCTTGACACGCCACATGGCAATCTGCACCCTGACAGAGATTTCGTCTCGTAGGGGCAATTGGCAAGAAACGAATTCGGGAAAGAAAAAGGGGGAGCCGCTCCCAAGGCTCCTTATCTCCCGTTCGTAAGCGTGCCTGGCGCCATTCCTGGCGCCATCTGTATTCCTTTTTGCGTAGCTTAACAACTCGGTGTTTTTTCCTGTGTTTCTCGCAAATCTTGGATTTATTCTGCTTTTCATGGCTTCTCCATCTTCGTCGGTCTCTGATAAGTTGAGTACCATGTCTTTTATGTATAAATGTAGGCTCTTGGTAAATTTTTGAGTGATTAATAGGTTTAATCTTTCTTACAAGAGCCGTAGCCTACCGGAGGCGTCATGGACGCTGTCGCTCGCTAGGTATAAGTTTAGTTAGTCAGAGCGACATTCCCGGTTGTTTTGCTTTAATAAATTTTAGCTATTTAGCATTACATAGGATTTCCTTTCATGCTTAGTATTATTTTGGCGAATTATTCGCCATTCTGGCCTACGCTAGGCCATGTAGCCTAGTCGTTTGGTCCTAGTACTTCATGTATGATTTTGGTTTTTCCGAGTGTATTAAAATTTTATTGAAGCTTTAGGCTATGTTTTATACATTTAAGATTGTGTGGAATATTTCCAAAATAGTATACGAGTGAGTTTCGGTGATTTAGGTAATCGATTCTCTTGGTGCCTCGGCTAAGTTGCTTATGGAGCCTTAGTATACTTTCTCATACTCCCCGGTTGCTTTCTTTTCTTCGGAGAAGGTATGCAATCCCTTTCCCTCTGTTTAAGCCTTGGGCTTATCCCTAAGTGGTTTTTTCCGAATTAATTTTCGATTAAACTATACTGGGGTGTTACTGTACCTTCCTGTTCCAGTAAGTCTGGTTCAAAGAGGGACAGAACAACAGAGTTTTTTAGTCTGAGTCTGTGTTTGTCTTGCTTGGGGTAGAGTCTCCCTCGCTGGCCTGACACAGACAAAGGTGGCTTAGCCTCCTTAGATCACTACCGAAGGTTTCTGTGGATATGATTCCTTCTTTTGTGATCTACCAGACTAGTCCTTGTTGCTGTTCTCAGGGGAGGATAAGTTTCTTTCCCTGGGAGTAGCAACACCTTCCTTGCTTTGGTGCTCTGGGAGCTGGCAAGTATTGCTGGCCTCCCCCCTTGGATCTCCCTTAGGCTGAGATAAGTTTCTTGGCTGCGGGGGATCCATCACTAAAGCAAGGTTGGTAGGACCCTCTTTTGTCCCTTCCCCCTCTATCTCCGTAATGGCCTAGCCATTACATTACTGTACGTCGTTCTACATCTGGACCTAGAATAGGTTAGGATGTGGAATTGACTCAGCCCCTTGCCGGCCGGCAGAGCTGCCGGCAGGCAAGGGTCTTATATTTTGAGTGCTGCCCGGACCTCCCTTGGTCCCTCATCCATGCCTGCCTTTAGAGCCAGACGGCATTGGTCAGGAAGCCTGAATTAGATTCTCCCCCTCCTTATATGCACTCTTTCGGATTGCCGGGCTTGGAGGTAGTGTACACTCTTATCCCGGCATCCATCCTATTTTTCTTCTAGTGCTGTACCCAACCTGGCTGCCGGCCTATCAGGCCGGCAGCCGGGTGGGTGTAGTCCTCTGGTTCTTTTGCTGCCGGCTGGCATCGGTCCTGTACCTTTGCCGGCCGGCTAATGTCAGCCCTTGTCTGCCGGTCACCTAGAGTGTGGCCGGCAGCTGGGTACTACCTTGTGTAGTTGCCGGCCGGCAGTCATTGCCGGCCGGCAGTCATTGCCGGCCGGCATTGGCTGTTGCCGGCCGGCACATGCATTTGAACCAGTGTTCTGCTGCCTTATAGCTGTTAAGTAGTATACTTTAAAGCTAGTCATACTTGCCGGCCGGCACGTAACCTCCTATACTGTACCAGTACTCTTCAGTATAACATATACTGTAAGAAGAAAACCATAGTATGGGTTTTGGTACAGCACTGTGTGTTCTAACACTTTTGTGTTTTCTTGCACAAACCCTTTGCTGTTGCCTACAGATAGGAAAGTGAGTTCTTTCCTGTCTATTATCCAGGATTTTAAAATCATTGCTTAGGTGTGAGCTCCACCTGTTTCCTCTGGAAACTTTGCATTGCTTACTCTAGAAGAGATTAACCATTTGATTTTATTATCTGGAAGGCTGCAACAGTGGGTTATGAGGGAAACACAAGTGTGTGTCTTTCCTTTCTGAATTGTTATGCTATACTATGCATACCCGGTGACACATAGTTCACTTGATACTCATGGAAATTTCTTCTCTTTACAGGAGGACCTTCCGAAGTGCGGAAATGTTTTCTGCAACGTCCGCAGCAAGAATCTCTGCGGACATGAGTTTTTTAGGAGACACGCAGCATGCGCTGTCTCCAAGGATGATCTCCAGTATTGGGACCCTCAGGTATGTACTGTGTGCACTAACCTGATTACTGAGGCCTTTGATTCCCCTAGGACGGCGGAATCAAGGGATATAGCAAGGGAGAAGCTTCGTACCTGGGTAAGGGGCTTCCAAAAGAACACCTCTGGCCCTTATCTTCCAAGTGAGAAGATGAGGGCGTATCTTTTCCCTAAGGCATCAGCTGATGCTGTGATTCCCCAGCCTCAAGAGGAGATCCCCCAAAGTCAGATCCAGGTGGATGCTGAAGTCGCGGTCGCGATGCAAGACATCCAGTTAGATGACAGGATGTCTGACGTGGACGAGCGTTTGGAAGAAGACCTCCTGGCAGAAGGCCAGGATGAAGTTCAAGCCCCGGACGTCGTAGAGGAAGAGGTCGACGAGGTGTTGGCTACTCCGGTTCAGATTCCGGAGCCTATTCCCTCAACATCGGCCGGTCTCCCAGTAGAGCTGGGACAGGACCTCTCTTCTATTGTTGTAATGATCCAACAAATGCAGAAGGAGAATCAGGTGAAGGCGGCTGCAATGGAACTGCGGATGCAGAGCCTTGCTGAATCACATGGGCCCCAGAAAAGGCTCAATGTGAAAGACCTTCCATTGTGCTCAGATGCTAAACCATGTGTCCGGCTGAGGAAGGAACCAGCTTCAAAGGAGGAGCCAGAGCCGAAGGAGGTCATAGTGATGGACCATACTAAGGCTCAAGCTCTGCTTTCATCCTCGTTGAAAGAGAGGGGCTTCTCTAACTCAAAAGTAGCTGCATTGAGCAAGAAGCTCCCTTCCTTTGTGTCCTCTCCTGCTAGAGCCTTCCCCTTTTTACAGAAAGGGTTTGCAGCTGTACTAAAAAGCAGTCGAGGCCGACAAGCCTTGCCCCTCCCTGGAGGAGTGTAAACCCTTGTCGCTGGCCCTACCTATGGACCACAAAGACTGGAAGGACGTCCATCTTACGTTCTCAGTTGGGAAGTTGGAGGCTGATATCGCCGGACGTCAGTTCGGCGAGGACCTTCCTAAGCTGTCTGACTTTCTCTTGCAGAGAGAGTTCTAGACAAAAGAAAGACTGGATGCCTCAATGTCTCTTCAGACTACTCTTGAGACGATGGCAAGTGACCCCACGGTCCATGAAATGTTCATGGTGGTGGCCAAGACTCATCTGGCCACAGTGACGAAGGACCTTTATGGCTTCGTCAAGGCGAGGAGAGCTTGTAGGGAGTTCGTGTTCACCTCGGATACAGTGAGGCACGAGCCAAGGAAACTAATCTCCTCCAACATTTGGGGCAAAGACCTTTTCTCTACCGATTTGGTCAAAGAAGTAGTTGATAAGGCCGCCTTGGAGAATAGAAACCTTCTCCAGAAGTGGGGCCTGGCTATCAAAAGAAAGTCTTCCCCGAATGAAGGTCCTCAACCAAAGAGGAAGACTATGAGGACTAGGCTACCGTCTCGGCCAGCCAAGCCTTTTAGACAGCAACAGCAACTGTAATTGCCATTGCCTCCAGTGCCCCAGATTGTGGCACAAACCCCGACCACTTTTCAGTGGGTACCCCAGGCCGTGTCGACACAGTCCACGGCATTCACCCCATTGTTCGAAGGGCAGTCTACTTCCTTTCGAGCAAAGCCTAGAGGGGCAGCCAGAGGCTCGTCTGGGCGCCCCTCAAGGGAAAGGGGATTAAGGGTTGGTCGTGGTCAGGGAGGCAAGACCTCGGGACGGCAGTCCAAATGGGATGATACGGGTAGGAGGGAGACTTCTGAAATTTCGGGATCGGTGGACCTTCGATCCCTGGGCCCACAGCCTACTCAAGAATGGACTGGGCTGGAGCTGGTACAGCACTCCACCCCCGGACCTTCGGGTTTTCCAACACTCCACCCCCGTTCTGGAGGAGTACGTTCAAGAACTGTTGGAGAAAAATGTGATCCGAAAGGTGAAGTCCATCAAATTCCAAGGGAGGCTGTTTTGTGTTCCCAAGAAAGACTCGGAAAAGCTCAGAGTCATTCTGGACTTGTCGCCACTCAACAAGTTCATAGTGTATTGCAAATTCAAGATGCTAACACTGCAACACATAAGGACCTGCCCAAGAGGGCATATTCCGTCTCTATAGACTTGTCAGACGCCTATTGGCACATTCCAATCAACCGTCGACTCTCCCCCTACCTAGGGTTCAGGCTACAACGAAGACTATACGCCTTCAGAGCCATGCCATTTGGGCTAAACATAACCCCAAGGATTTTTACGAAGCTTGCGAGCGTAGCTCTCAAACATTTATGCCTAAAGGGAATTCAGGTAGTAGCCTACCTGGACGACTGGTTGGTGTGGGCAGCATCCGAGACAGAATGCTTGCAAGCTTCCAGTCAAGTGATCTAGTTCCTAGAGTACCTAGGTTTCAAGATCAACAGAAAAAAGTCTCGACTTTCTCCATCTCAAAAGTTCCATTGGCTGGGAATCCACTGGGACCTTTTGTCACACCGTTTCTCCATCCCGGCGAAGAAAAGGAAGGAGATAGCGGGTTCTGTCAAGAGACTTCTAGATTCCGAAAGGATATCAAGACGCGAACAGGAGAGGGTACTGAGCTCTCTCCAGTTTGCTTCGGTGACAGACCCAGTGCTAAGAGCACAGCTAAAGGATTCTACCGGAGTTTGGAGAAGTTATGCATCAAACGTGCGAAGAGATCTGAGAAGACCAGTTCCGCTTCGGCTACGTACTCTTCTCAGGCCTTGGTCCCAAGCCAGATTTCTAAAGAAGTCGGTTCTTCTTCAGCCACCTCCCCCGTCGGTGACGATTCACTAAGACGCCTCGAAGGAGGGATGGGGAGGTCACTCTCATCGGAGAAAAGTCCAGGGGACTTGGTCCAAGCTATTCAAGACCTTTCACATAAACTTTCTAGAAGCTATGGCAGTGCTCCTTACCTTAAAGAAAGTTTCCCCGCGTCACTCGATCCACATAATGTTGGTGATGGACAGCGAGGTAGTTGTGAGATGCTTGAATCAACAAGGATCGAGGTCACCACCTCTCAACCTGGTGATGTTGGCCATCTTCCGATTGGCGGAAAAGAAGAAGTGGTACCTGTCGGCAGTTCACCTTCAAGGAGTCCGCAATGTGACAGCGGACGCTCTATCCAGGTTCACACCGATAGAGTTGGAATGGTCCTTAGACGCAGGATCATTCTCCTTCATTCTGAATCAAGTCCCAGAACTGCAGATAGACCTCTTTGCGACGAAAGACAACAAGAAGTTGCCCCTGTACGTGTCCCCGTACGAGGACCCCTTAGCGGAAGCAGTGGACGTGATGTCCCTCAACTGGAACAGAGGGCCCAGGATTTATCTGTTCCCTCATCACAACCTTCTGTTGAGGGTCCTCAACAAAGTGAGATCCTTCAAGGGGGTAGCGGCAATAGTAGCCCACAAGTGGCCGAACAGCGTGTGGTTCCCCCTGGCATTGGAACTACAGCTAAAGTTTGTACCGCTACCAGATCCAGTTCTGACCCAGCGAGTCCAGAAGTCGACTGTCTGCGCTTCATTACAGAAAACCCGGACCCTGCAGCTCATGATTTTCTCTCCCTAGCGGTGAGAAAGCGTTTCGGGATTTCGAAAGCCAGCATACTCTTCCTAGAGGAATATAAGGGCAAATCTACTAGAAGGCAATATGAGTCATCTTGGAGAAAATGGGTGGCCTTTTTTAAGGCGAAGAATCCGATGGAGATCTCGACAGACTTCTGCTTATCTTTCTTCATCCACCTCCATGGTCAAGGATTGGCAGCTAATACGATTTCAGCGTGTAAGTCTGCTTTGACAAGACCCATTCTATATGCCTTCCAGGTCGACCTAGGTAACGAGTTCTTTAATAAAGTTCCGAAAGCCTGCGCTAGGCTCAGACCTTCAGCACCTCCAAAGGCCATTTCATGGTCTTTAGACAAAGTTCTTCATTTCGCTTCTCTGTTGAGCAATGAAGAGTGTGCGTTAAAGGATTTGACACAAAAAGTTATTTTCCTATTTGCACTCGCATCCGGGGCCAGGGTTAGTGAGATTGTAGCCCCCTTGAGAGAGGCAGGTCGTGTTCAGTTCCTGGATGGGGGAGAACTGAACCTCTTTCCGGATCCTACGTTTCTTGCCAAGAATGAGTTACCCACCAACAGGTGGGGTCCCTGGAGAATCTGCCCTCTAAAAGAAGATGCATCTCTATGTCCAGTAGAATGCCTAAAGGTCTATCTTCATAGAACTTCAGACTTCAAGGGTGGTCAACTATTCAGGGGAGAAACATTAGGCTCAAATCTATCTCTGAATCAATTCAGAGCGAAAATCACATATTTTATTCGCAGAGCGGATACTGACAGTACACCCGCAGGTCACGATCCGAGGAAAGTTGCCTCATCCTTAAATTTCTTTAATTGTATGGATTTTGAACATCTCCATTCATACACTGGCTGGAAGTCTTCCAGAGTGTTCTTTCGCCACTATGCGAAGCAAGTAGAGGAACTAAAGAGATATGTGGTAGCAGTGGGTCGCGTCGTTAACCCTACTGTTTAACTCTACGAGGAACAGTGGTTTTAATTGGGACGATTAATTCCGGGGTGAGTGTGTAGTTACATACTGTATTACAAACTAAGTGAGGGCACTGAGTTGCCCATGTAGACTGTTCCATTTCCAAAGGTGAACCTAGCATAAGTGCAGACATGTGTGCCGAGCGTTTCTAACGCTAATGTCATTGATTTGTAATACAGACTTTTATGACTTCGATACCTCGGTATCTTAAAAGTGGCATTTAATGTTTTTTCCTTCAGATAAACAAGTTCTGTTTACTATCATACTTATGCTTAAAGTTTTGGGTTATCCTCTTCTATATATATATATATATATATATATATATATATATATATATATATATATATATATATATATATATATATATATATATATATATATATATATATATATATATATATATATATATATATATATATATATATATATATATATATATATATATAATTGTGGTTAACCTGTCTGTTTATTGTCTGTCAATGAATTTGTTCTTGAGAACCTTGCGTCTCCTTCACCTGTGTCAATTTATTGGTATAATTG